>NC_058419.1:49337185-49467857 GCF_002201575.2 Neomonachus schauinslandi | reverse complement strand
AAAAAAAAAAAATCTTTAAAAAAAAAAAAAAAAAAAAAAGATACTCACTGGAAATGAGAAAAGAGTGGAGGACATCAGTGAGACCCTTAACAAACAGATAAAAAAAAAAAGAACCAGAGATAAAGAAATACAAAAAATGAAATTAAAATTACACTGGGCAGGATAAATAGTAGACTAGAGGAAGCAGAAGAATGAATCAGCTACCTGGAGGACAGAGTATTCAAAGGTAATTAAACTGAGTAGGTGAGACAAAAAATATGCAAAATGAGAATAGATTTAGGGAAATTAGTGATTCCATCGAGCATAATAACCTTTACATTATGGGGATCCCAGAAGGAGAAGAGAGAGAAAAGGGGGCAGAAATTTTAATTAAATAAGTAATAGCTGAAAACTTCCTGAATCTGGAGAAGGAAAAGGAAACTCAGATTCAGGAGGCACAGAGATTCTCCCTCAAAATTGCCCCAGGAGCTCCACACCAAGACACATAATAATTAAAATGGCAAAAAGTAGTGATAAAGAGAGAATTTTGAAAGCAGCAAGAGAAAAACAAAGTTAAATACAAGGTAAAACACAAAAGTCTATGAACTGATTTTACAGCAGAAACGTTGCAAGACAGAAGAGAGTGGCATAATACATTCAAAGTGCTGAAAGGGAAAAATCTACAGCCAAGGATATTTTATCCAGTGGGGCTATCATTCATAATAGAAGGAGAGATAAAAAATTTCCCAGACCAAAAAAAAAAAAATGTTAAAAGAATTTATGACTACTAAGCCAGCACTACAAGAAAAGTTAAAGGGGACTCTTTGAGTGGTAAAGAAAGACCATAAGCAAGAGTAAGGAAAGTAGGATTCACAAAAGAAATAAAAATAAGTATATCTGTAAAAATCAGTCAAGGGTCTTACAAAATAAAATGATGCAAATTATGACACCATATACCTAACACATGAAGGAGAGAGGAGTAAAGAGTGGGTTCAAACTTAAGCAACCATCAACTTAATATAGACTGCTATATGCAGAAGATGTTATATGCAAATCTAATGTCACCCACAAATAAAAAACCAGTAGTGGATATGCAAAGAATGAAGAGAAAAGAATCCAAATATATCACCAAAGAAAGCCACCTAATAATGAGAGAAGAGAACAAGGGAAAAGAGGAACAGAGAAGAACCACAAAAATAACCATAAAACAAGTAATAAAATGTCAATAAGTACATACCTATCAATAATTACTTTGAATGTAAATGTACTAAATTGTCTAATCAAAAGACATAGAGTGATGAAATGGATTAAAAAAAAACAAAAAAAAACAAGACCCATCTATATGCTGCCTATTAGAGACTCATTTTAGGCCTGAAAGACAGGCAGATTAGAAGTGAAGGGATGGAGAAGAATATATCATGCAAGTAGATGTGAAAACAAAGCTGGGGTAGCATTACTTATATTGGACAAAATAGGCATTAAAACAAAGACTGTAACAAAAGACAAAGAAGGACACTATATAATCATAAATGGAACAAACCAAAAGAAGATATAACAATTACAAATGTTTATGCATCCAATTTAGGAGCACCAAAATACATAAAGTAGCTAATAACAAATGTAAATAAAGTAAATGAGAGTAAACAATAATAGTAGGGGAAATTAAAACCCCACTTACATCAATGGACAAATAATCTTAACAGAAAATCCACAAGGAAACAGTAACTTCGAATGACACACTGGACCAGATGGATTCAACAGATATATTCAGAACATTCTATCTTAAAACAATAGAATGGACATTCTCTTCAAGAGCACATGGAAGAGACTCCAGAATAGATCACATATTAACCCACAAAACAAGTCTCAAAAATTAAAAAAAAAGATTGAAGTCATAGCATGCATCTTTTCTGACCACAACTCTATGAAACTAGAAGTTAACCACAGGAAGAAATCTGGAAAGAGCACAAATACATGGAAGTTAAATCACATGCTACTAAACAATGAATGGGTCAACCAAGAAATCAAAGAGGAAATCAAAAAATACATGGAGACAGATGAAAATGAAAACACAATAATCCAAAATCTTTGGGATCCAGCAAAAGATGTTGCAAGAGGGAAATTTATAGCAATACAAACCTACCTTAAGAAGCAAAAAAAAATCTCAAATAAACAACCTAAACTTACACCTAAAGAGCTAGAAAAAGAACAAACAAACAAAACCCCAAACCAGCAGAAAGAAGGAAATAATAAAGATATGAACAGAAATAAATGATACAGAAACTAAAAAACATTAGAACAGATCAGTGAAACCAGGAGCTGGTTCTTTGGAAAGATCAACAAAGTTGATAAACCTCTAGACAGACTCATTAAAAAAAAAAAAGAAAGAAAGAGAAAAAGAAAAACAGACAAGACCACAAAAAACAAAATCACAAATGAAAGAGCAGCAATGACAACCAACATCACAGAAATACAAAAATAAGAGAATATTATGAAAAATTATATGCCAACAAATTGGATGACCTAGAAAAAATGGATAAATTCCTAGAAATAAAACCTCACAAAAGTGAATCTGGAAGAAATAGATAATTTAAACAGGCCAATTACCAGCAATGAATTGAAGTAATCAAAAAACTTTCAACAAACACAAGTCCAGGGCCAGATGTCTTCTTAAGGGAATTCTACCAAAGACTTAAAGAAGAGTTAATATTTATTCTTCTCAAACTATTTCAAAAAATAGAAGAGGAAGGAAAACATCCAAATTCCTTTTATGAGGCCAGCACTACCTTGATACCAAAACCAGATAAAGACACTACAAAAAAAGAGAACTGCAGGCCAATATAGCTAATGAACATACATGGAAAAAAAAAACTCAACAAAATACTAACAAACCAAATCCAAAAATACATTAAAAAATCATTCACCACAATCAAATGGGATTTATTCCTAGGATACAAGGGTGGTTCAATATTCAAAATCATTCAACATGACACATAACATCAATAAAAGGATAAAAACCATATCATTCCAATGGAAGCAGAAAAAGCATTTGACAAAGTACAACATGCATTCATGATAAAAATCCTCGGCAAAGTAGGTTTAGAAGAAATATACCTCAAAATAATAAAAACCTTATTTGAAAAATCCACAGCTAACATCATAATAATGAAAAACTGAGAGCTTTTCTCCTAAGGTCAGGAAGAACTCAGAGATATCTGTTCTCACCACTTTTCTTCAACATAGTACTGCAAGTCTTAGCCACAGTAATCAGACAACACAAAGAAATAAAAGACACCTAAATCAGTAAGGAAGAAATAAAACCTTCACTGTTTGCAGATGGCATAATACCACATATAGAAAACTCTAAACAATCCACCAAAAACTACTAGAACTGATAAATGAATTCGGTAAAGTCACAAGGTACAAAATCAATGTTCAGAAATCTGTAATATTTCTATACACTAATAAAAAAGTAGCAGAAAGTGAAATTAAAATAATCTCATTTATAATTGGAGCAAAATAATAAAATACCTAAGAATAAACTTAACTAAAGAGGTAAAGACCTGTACTCTGAAAACTATAAAAAAAGAAAACTGATGAAAGAAATTAAAGATGACAGAAAAGGAAGACATTCCATGCTCATAGATTGGAAGAACAAATATTGTTAAGATGTCTATGCTAGCCAAAGCAATCTACACATTTAATGCAATCCCTATCAAAATACCACCAGCACTTTTCACAGAGCTAGAACAAACAATACTTAAATTTTTATGGAACTGCAAAAGACCCCAAATAGCCAAAGCAACCCTGAAAAAGAAAAGCAAAGCTGGAGACATCACAATTCCAGACTTCAAGTTATATTACAAAGCTGTGGTGATAAAGATAGTATGCAACTGGCACAAAAACAGACACATGGATTAATGGAACAGAATAGAGACCCCAGAAATAAACCCACAATTATATGATCAATTAATCTTTGACAAGGAAGCAAGGATATACAATGGGAAAAAGACAGTCTCTTTAACAAATGGTGTTGGGATATATATGGATAGCCAAATGCAAAGAATGAACCTGGATCACATTCTTATACCACACACACACACACACACACACCTCAAAATGGATTAAAGACCTAAATATGAGGCCTTAAATCATAAAAATCCTAGAAGAAAGCACAGGCAGTAATTTCTCTGACATCATCATCAACAACATTTTTCTAGATATGTCTCTTGAGGCAAGGGAAACAAAAGCTAAATTTAACTATTGGAACTTCATCAAAATAAAAAGCCTCTGGACAGAAATGGAAACAATCAACAAAACTGAAAGGCAGCCTACTCAATGGGAAAAGATATTTGCAAAATGACATATCAAAGAAAGTATTAGTACCCAAAATATATAAAGAACTTATAAAGCTCCACACACAACCCCCCAAAAAATCCAATTAAAAACTGGGCAGAAGTCATTAACAGACATTTCTCCATAGAAGACATTCACATGGCTAACAGACACATGAAAAGATGCTCAACATCACTCATCACTAGGGAAATACAAATCAAAACTACAATGAGATATCACCTCACACATCTCAGAATGGATAAAATAAAAAATACAAGTAATGACAAGTGTTGGTGAGGATGTGGATAAAAAGGAATCCTCATAACTATTGGTGGGAATGCAAACTGGTGCAGCTACTGTGGAAAGCAGTATGGAGCTTCCTCAAAAACAATAATGGAACTACCCTAATGATCCAGTAATCACAGTACTGTGTATTTACTCAAAGAATATGAAAACACCAATTCAAAAAGATTTATGTACACCTATGTTTATTGCAACACTACTTACAACAGTCTAATTATGGGAACAGAGCAAGTGTCCACCAATAGATGAATGGATAAAGAAGATGTGTACATGTATACACACACACACACACACACAATGCAATATTATTCAGCCATTAAAAAGAATGAAATCTTGCCATTTACAACATGGATGGATCTAGAGAATATAATGCTAAGTAAAATATCAATCAGAGAAAGACAAATACTGTATGATGTAACTCATATGTGGAATTTTCGATATGAAACAAACAACCAAAGGGAAACAAAATTGACAAACCAGAAAACAGCCTCTTAAACAGATGGTTACCAGAAGGGAGGTGGGTGGGGGTGATGGGTGAAATAAGTGAAGGGGATTAAAAGTCCACTTCTCTTGATAAGCCCTGAGTAATACATAGAATTCTTGAATCAGTATATTATACACCTGAAATTAATTTAACACTGTATATTAACTATACTGGAATTAAAATGTAGAAAAAAACCCAAACTTATTATGGTAAGGAGGGACTTATTTCAGTCATTTTGCTCCTTGTTTTCTATATGCTTTATAGTTTTTCTGTCCCTCATTTCCTACATTACTGTCTCCTTTTGTGTCTAGCTGATTTTTTAGTGAAACATTTCAATTCCCTTCTCATTTTCTTTTATATTTATTCTGTAACTATTTTCTTTGTGGTTACCACAGGGATTACATTGAATAACCTAAAATTATAATACTCTAATTTCAATTTACACTAGCTCAAGTTCAATAATATACAAACCTCTGCTTCTATATAGCTTCTTCCCCACCTCTTTCAGTTACTAATTACTCAGTTATTATTAGTGGCACAAATTTACATCTTTATACATTGTGTATCCAAAAGCATAAACTACTCATTGTTTTTTGTAATGTGTTAGTTTCTTAAATTATGTAGAAAAGATAAAGTTACAAATCAGTTTTATAATAATACTAACTTGTATAGTTGCCCATGTAAAATTTATCCTTACTGAGGTCTTTATTTCTTCATAAGGCTTCAAGTTATTATTTAGTGTCTTTTCATTTCAAACTGCAGGGCTCCATTTAGCATTTCTTACAAGGCAGTCTAATGGTAATGAACTCCCTCAGCCTTTGTTTATCTAGGAATATCTTATTTATTCCTCACTTTTGAAAGACAGTTTTACTAGTTAAAAGATTCTTGGTTGACAGGTTTTTTTTGTTTGTTTGTTTGTTTTTTCCCAGCACTTTGGATATATCATCCCATTACCTTCTGGCCTCCAATGTTTCTGATAAGAAATCTGCTGTTAATCTTAGTGAATACCCCTTGTATATGAGTTGCTTTTCTCTTGCTGCATTAAAGATTCTCTCTTTGTCTTTGAACAGTTTGATTATAATGTGCTTCAGTGTGAGTCTCTTTGAGGTCATCTTTGAGTTTGTTGAACTTCTTTGGATGTTTACATTCATGTTTTCATCAAATTTGGGAAGTTTTTAACTATTATTTCTTAGAATATTTTCTCTGCCCCTTTCTCTCTTCTCTTGAGACTCACACAATCATATGTTGGTGCACTTGATGGTGTTCCATGATCCCTTAGGCCCAGTTCACTTTTCTTGAATTTTGTTTCTGTTCCTCAAAAGTTATAATTCCAATTTTATTATCTTAAAATTTGTTGATTCTTTCTTCTGCTTGTTGAAAACTGACTTTGAATTTCTCTAGTGAACTTTCATTTTAGTTATTATATTTTTCAGTTTTAGAATTTTTTGGTTTCTTAAGTTTATTTATTTATATTTTTCATTTCATTCATACATCATTTTCCTGACTTTCTCAATATCTTCCTTTAGTTCTTTGCATATCTTTAGGGCTGTTTTAAAAATTTTGTGTAGTAGGTCTTCTATCTTGTCCTTCTCCAGGACAGTTTCTGCTTTTTTATGTATTTTTAAATATGGCCTTTGAGTAGGCCATACTTTCCTTTCTCTTTGTATGCTTTGTGATTTTTTTGTTGTTATTAAAAAACTATACATTTGAAAAAAATATGTGGTAACTCTGGAAATTAGGTTCTTCTTCTACCTGGGGTCTTGGATTTTTTTGTTTTTGTTTTATTATCATCTGTCTTTGTACTGAAGATCAGCCTGATGTGGAAACTTAAGGTCTTCTCATGTATTTTCTGATTCTGTATCTTTCCCTGGGCATGCACAGTGACTTTCTAGATTCTTCTGTATGTGCAGTTGCTTTTTGAACACCTTATTCATTAATATCTGGCTCCCAAAGGGGGAAAAAACAGAACAATGAAGGGAAGAAAATGGTGCTGGCCCTTTAAATTCCCTAGAAGTCACTTTATTTGGAAGTAACAATGGGGGTGGTGGTGCAACAATGTCTGCCACCTCTGTATCTGCATCTTCATTATCTGAGTCAGGAATCAGTGACTAGAACACAAATCCCATATATCAGAAGGATAAGGTTCTTATTGCCCACCCTGGTTCCCACAAGCTTTGTGTGAGTTGCTCTAGGAACACATACACAGTTGCCTTCCACAAGGTGGTGTTGGGAAATGGGTAGTGGCTGTTAAGCTATGAACTAAAATTAGCCACATTTTACCATCCAAGCCTTCCCCTAAAAGTTGAAACCCTTTAAAAGACTCCATAATTCCAAAATGGTTACATCAAATAGATCCTACCAGTGCAATTCTTGTCTAGGTGGGGAGATAGATTCCTGGTTCTCCCTACTCTGCCATCTTCCCAGAATCCCTCTAATCTATTAAAGTTTGTTTTGTCTCTTACTAGTTTCTTTAAATATTTTTTCCCTTTCAAACATGTCTCGTCTATGTTTGCCTCCCTATTCATTGGCCTTTTCTGCATCATTTCATTTGTAGACTTTAAGGTTGCTAGGAAAGTATCATGAATATAATTTATACTCCCTCTTCTGAGTTAGTGGCATTCAATAAAGAAATAATTACAGTAGATTATCCCAAGAGAGAAAATTATAACCAGGCATATCTGGCTTTACATATCTACAGATTCTCAGGTAAATTTTGATTTCAATTTTTTTTATTGCAAAGGACAATGCCAGAAACAGAAAGATGTAGGTTGACTCTCATATCACAGGTAGAATTTATGGCACTTGCAGTGAGGAAAACAGAATGAGTTAAAATCTGAGGTACAGGTGGCACACTTTGTTCTTTACTGCCTGTGTCTGTCATGTATACACAGACAGCAAAACCTCATTAACCCAAACACCATTAATTTGGAATCTGCAATAATCTCCACCTGCCTGTCCTAAATATATGTCTGTATTATGGACACACACACACAATCTGCTCAGCAAATAGATAAATAAGACTAAGTGAGAAGATTAAAAGGATCCCTACTTTTGCTGAAGCTTTTGTATACGGTGAATGCCCTAATCACAAACGATTATCTGCTCACTAAAGCCATTATGCAATTCTGATAAGACTTGAGGCCAAGTTCTCTCTACTTCTCCCCTGAAGTAATGAAACTGCTTTTAGTTTAACATTTTATTTCACTCAGCTTGGGCTCTCCCTCGAAAGAACTGATGAATTAGTCTGTCTGGACCAATTTGAATGAATTTGACTATCTGGACATGTGTGCATATACTATCCCATATGGCCAAATGATAAACTCATTTGTCAGGGCTTAGCCAGAAAATTCTTTCTTTCCCCTCTCTAATAGTGTTTCAAAGGATAAAAATGTTTTTATGGTATTGCTGTCACAATGGAAGGCTGTTTCTATACATGAGGTTTTATTTTTTTTACTTTTTTTAAAGATTTTATTTATTTGACAGAGAGAGACACAGCAAGAGAGGGAACACAAGCAGGGGGAGTGGTAGAAGAAGAAGCAGGCTTCCTGCTGAGCAGAGAGCCTGATGTAGGGCTCGATCCCAGGACCCTGGGATCATGACCTGAGCCAAAGGCAGACACTTAACGACTGAGCCACCCAGGCACACATATATGAGGTTTTAAATGCACTTTATTTATCATAGGCTATGAATACAATCTGTACCACAGTACTCTCTAATGAGAAGTCAGCTACCCTACAGTCTGGGTCTGGTGAGCCAGTGTAATCCACTGGTCTGTAATAGAAAATCAAACAGGTCGTTTCACAGCCATCAAACAAACATGCAGAACTACCTTCCTGGTTTATACTCCTATGTCTTTTAGGATATAAAATAATTTCTTACTTTATGAAAACAGTATTCTCTCATATAATCACTTAATTTACATATAAAAGGTACACTTAGTAAAAATATATGAACCAAAATTGCAACAAAATTCTAAAACCATGAACTATCTTTTCAGAATGCACTTTCTTTCTCTGTCTCTTGAAAAGCTTCATTGCTTTTAGGACAGGAGATACTACTTCAGAACTCAAGATTTAAAGCATTTCTTTAGCCCATAATAAGGGTAATAAAGCTTTTTATTATAAAAATGACTATAAATACACATAGCAGTAATTTCAACAACTCAGAAGTGGTTCAAATTCTAGTGGGAAATATGAGTCTCATGACATTAAGATGCTATCAAGAATTTCCATTACTCTTTCCACTCATCTCTATAGCAGTGGTGATGTTGAGCTACAATTATTATAGATAAAGATTCACTAAAGAGAATTATATAACAAATTCTCCCTTAAGTCAAATGTATACACACAAAAGTGAGAGGGAGAGATTGGAAAATAATGTCTCTTTTTCTGAAGTTTTGGCAAAATGTCTATTTCTGTACAAAGGGAAGTGGATGGAGCTTTGACCTGCCAACTGAATTGCAGTTAAAACCAGGGCTCTGGATAAGAAATAGGGTAGAAAATCATAGTGGTCAGAACCTTCCGACAAGGCAGCATTCACATGGATGAGTGTTAACCACAGGTTGTAAGGTCCATAGTGGTTTGCTATGAGGGAAAGGGAAAAGAATTCTCAGAGTTGGAGGAAAGGGGCAATGAAGCTATCTGGTAGAGCTCAATTTCTCCTGCTCAAAGACTTTGTTCAATAATTTTCTTCCTGAAAGTCAAATGTTACCAGGAGAATCTCTGCATCTTCCAAATCTAACCATTTTTTGTTGTGGTTTTCAGCAGAAGTGTTTTCTGATATTGGAAAGATGCAAGATGTAATTGGTAGAAGTATACCTTGAAAGCAAACTCCAGGCATATATTGAATCTTCTTACTATTTATTCATGAAGGATTTTTTAAAATCCTAATTTTATAGTTATATTTATTTTTTGTCTTGTTTTATGGTACTTTTTGTAAGTTTGAGAATGTTATTTTGCTTAAGAACTTTCCTGGCTAAGAATAATGAAAAAAAAAAAAAAGCTAGATCCAAGGGACCAAATTTGAATTTCCAGTATGGTTTGAAAATATGAAAAGGCTTATTTGGATAACTTATCATGTTCCCTTTGTCAGCACATATACTAAAATTGGATGACTTACCTTTAGTTACATTAGGTAACTGAGGGTCAGAGTGGTTGAGTAAGTATTCCAATATTACAGAACTAGAAGGTGTGGAGGCAACTTCAATTGAATGCAGAATTTATCAGAGCTTGCATTTTATATATTTTGGAAATAACACTGCAGGCTCTTTTATAACTGAACACTTACATTCCTTGGTTAATCATTTCTGCTTGATTCTTCACAAACTCCTTCAGATATACCCCTTTCTCTCTACTCTTAAAATTATCATCCCTAGATTATAACTATTACAATTCTAGCAGGTCTTCTATTTTTTAATTTCTCTCTATCTTGCTCTTTCAGACTTAAAGTCTGTATCTATTGTGAAAACTAAAATAGTCTTTCTCAAACTTTACTTTCAATAGCTCAACCCCTTACTCAGTTTACTTAGTGTCATATAAAGAGGATGACCATATATCCCAGTTTTTGGAGGACAGTCCTAATTTTTACATATCATCCTGGAATAATTCTTTTTGTTTTAAAGATTTTATTTTATTTATTTGACAGAGAGAGACACAGCAAGAGAGGGAAAACAAGCAGGGGGAGAGGGAGAAGGAGAAGCATGCTTCCTGCTGAGCAGGGAGCCCAATGTGGGGCTCGATCCCAGGACCCTGAGATCATGACCTGAGCCAAAGGCAGATGCTTAACCACTGAGCCACCTAGGCACCCCAATCCTGAAATAATTATTAAGTGTCCTCTTTCAATCTTCAAAATGTCCAGGTTGGGGTAATAAATAAAATGGTCTCCCTACATATAACTTACTACTCCCAAATACCTTACTTCATATCTCTCAGCCACAATTCCTCTGCCTCACACAAGCTAATCCACTTATTAGCTTCCTTTACAAAAACTGATTTCATGTCTCTTCACAGTACCTTTGTATACTAACTGCTTCAACTCTAATCACTCCTTTATGCAGAATTCACTCATTTAATAAATGTTTGGTGAGTACCTGTTTTGTGTTTTGCACTGTTCTGAGTGCTGGTGTTAGAGCAGGGACAGGACAGACAAGTTTGCTGCTCTCCTGGAGCTTCTTTGGTGTGGTTAGGTATTTGCTCACATATTTACTCTTTGCTCATTGCCATTTCTCTGGTATCCAACCATGTTGAAAAATAAATGAGAGAAAATGAAAATATGGTCCTTCCCATTTCCAAGTACCCCATCCCAGTGCACAGACAAGATCTGGTAAATATAGCGATCTGAAAGCGTTGCCTAGCATGCCAATGGTCTCAATGAGAAGCTTTAGACTGTCAGCAGCTGTAACAATGGGGGGTCTATACTCTGAAGACTACATTATAAAAGTGTGATCCTCTTTCTGGAATTCAAGGAAACAGCATATGTAAATATGTGTCACAAACATTCTGCTCTGAAACATTATGAATCTAATTAAGCCTCATGTCTGACCCTGCCCACCCACAGAGACACCTCTCATGCTTTAAGAACAAAAGTCTAGGGTGCCTGGGTGACTCAGTTGGTTAAGCGACTGTCTTTGGCTCAGGTCATGATCCTGGAGTCCCGGGATCGAGTCCCGCATCGGGCTCCCTGCTCGGCAGGGAGTCTGCTTCTCCCTCTGACCCTCCTCCCTCTCATGCTCTCTGTCTCTCATTCTCTCTGTCTCAAATAAATAAATAAAATCTTTAAAAAAAAAAAAGAACAAAAGTCTAGATGAAAGAATTTGACTAAGGAGAAAATAAGGAAGAAGAATTAGGAAATCTACATTCAAAAAATTTTGCAATCTATGGTCTTGCAATTTAGGATTAGCATTATCTTAGCAGATGGGTATGACATGAAATAAGAAATGTCTTAAATATCAGTGAAAATTGGGACACCTGGGTAGCTCAGTCAGTTAAGAAACGGACTCTTTTTTTTTTATTTAAGATTTTATTTATTTAGGGGGGCGGAGCAAGATGGTGGAGGAGTAGGAGACCTGGATTTCGTCTCCTCTCAGGAATTCAGCTGGATAGGGATCAAATCATTCTGAACACCTACACCCCAACAGGAGATCGAAGAAAGGAATAGCAACAACTCTCTGAACAGAAAAGCGACCACTTTCTGGAAGGTAGGACATGCAGAGAAGTGAATCCAAGGTGATATTCCAGAGGATAGATGGCGGGGGAGGGACCTCCGTCGGCCGCTTCTGGCAAGTGATAGAGCCGTGGAGCACAAAATCGGAACTTTTAGAAGTCGGCTCCGCCGAGGGACGTCACTCTGGTGGCTAAGCGGGGGGTGGAACCCTCCAGGACAGTGTGGTCTCAGGACCCTCGGGGTCACAGAAAGACCGGGGGTGCCTGAGTGTGGCAGAGCTCCCAGGTAACGGAGCAGGGAAGCCGGCTGCAGAGGCGGAGCCCAGGCGCAGGCTCTCAGCTTGGGGTTGCCATAAACCGTGATCCGCAGCACAGTCGGGCCATTGCTCCTCCAGCAGGGACCCAACAAGTGGCAGATACAGGGAGACTCACCTTCCTCCCCTGGGAGGAGCCGCGCGGGAGTGCACCGCAGGGATCGGCTGGGTTTGGAGACTCCACCCGGGGTCAGGTGCCAGAGATAGAAACGCGCGGTCACAGGCCGGGTGAGCACGGAGTGTGGCCAGAGACTGGGGAGACGGGAGTGACTGACGGCTTTTCTCTGGGGGCTCACTGAGGAGCGGGGCCCCGAGTTCTCGGCTCCTCCGGGGCAGAGATTGGGAGGCCGCCATTTTCACTCTCCGCCTCCAAAGCTGTACGGAAAGCTCGCAGGGAACAAAAGCTCCGGAGAGCAAACCCGAGCAGATTGCTTAGCCGGGAGGGGGCAAGGGTGGGGCAATTCCGCCTCCGGCAGAGACAATTGGAAACCACGGCAACAGGCCCCTCCCCAGAAGATCAGCGAGAACAGCCAGCCAAGACCAAGTTTACCAATCAATGAGAACGGCAGAAATCCAGCGCTAGGGGACTACTGCACATAGAATTCATGGCTTTTTTACCATGATTCTTTAGTCTTTCAAAGTTAATTTTTTTTAACTGTCTTTTTTTCTTTTTTTTCTTTTTAAATTTTTCTTTTTCCCTTTTTCAACCAACATCTTATCAATCCCTTTTTTTTTAAAAAAAACATTTTTATTTTTCATTTTTAGAGTCATATTCTATCCCTTCATATTAGTTACCCGTATTTTTGGCTTATATATATAGTTGTTCTCTCTTTAAAATTTTGAGATAGTTTCTTCTAACAGATTAAAATATACCCTAAATCTCTAGTATATGGTGTTTTCTATTCCCCTGCCTGATCACATCCTCTCCCTTTTTTTTTCTTTCTTTAAATCCTCTTCTTTCTTTTTTCAAACAACTTCTTATCAATTCCTTTTATAAAATTTTTTATAATTTCCATCTTTACAGTCATATTCCATCCCTTCATCATATCAACCCTTATTTTTGTACATATATAAGTTTTTCTTTCTTTAAAATTTTGGGAGGCACTTTCTTCTAAAAGACCAAAATACACCCCAAATCTAGTGTGTGGCACTGATCTATATACCAGCCTGATCATATTTGATCACATTCTGTTTTTTTGTTGTTGTTGTTGTTGTTTTGTTTTGTTTGTTTTTGTTTTTATCTTTATCTTTATCTTTTTCTTTTTTTTCTTTCTCTTTTTTTTCTCTTTCCCTTTCTTTTCCCACTGCTTCAGGTCTTTTCTGATGTGTTTAGAGTATATTTTCTGGGGACGTTGTTACTCTGCTAGCATTTTGTTCTCTCATTCATCTATTCTCCTCTGCACAAAATGACAAGACGGAAAAAATCACCTCAACAAAAAGAACAAGAGGTAGTACCGACTGCCAGGGACCTACTCAGTGCGGACATTAGTACGATGTCAGATCTAGAGTTCAGAATCATCACTTTAAAGATACTAGCTGGGCTTGAAAAAAATATGGAAGTTATT
Source organism: Neomonachus schauinslandi (assembly GCF_002201575.2). Classification (NCBI taxonomy): domain Eukaryota; kingdom Metazoa; phylum Chordata; class Mammalia; order Carnivora; family Phocidae; genus Neomonachus; species Neomonachus schauinslandi. The sequence goes on along the minus strand of NC_058419.1, from coordinate 49,453,717 downwards.
AGAGAAACCCTTTCTGGAGAAGTAAAAGAACTAAAATCCAACCAAGTAGAAATCAAAAAGGCTATTAATGAGGTGCAATCAAAAATGGGGGCACTAACTGCTAGGATAAATGAGGCAGAAGAGAGAATCAGTAATATAGAAGATGAAATGATGGAAAATAAAGAAGCTGAGAAAAAGAGAGATAAACAACTCCTGGATCACGAGGGTAGAATTCGAGAGATAAGCGATACCATAAGATGAAACAACATTAGAATAATTGGGATCCCAGAAGAAGAAAGAGAGAGAGGGGCAGAAGGTATAATGGAGCAAATTATAGCAGAGAACTTCCCTAATTTGGGGAAGGAAACAGGCATGAAAATCCAGGAAGCACAGAGAACCCCTCTCAAAATCAATAAAAATAGGTCAACACCCCGACATCTAATAGTAAAACTTACGAGTCTCATAGACAAAGAGAAAATCCTGAAAGCAGCTTGGGAGAAGAGATCTGTAACCTACAATGGTAGAAACATTAGATTGGCAACAGACCTATCCACAGAGACCTGGCAGGCCAGAAAGGATTGGCAGGATATATTCAGAGCACTAAATGAGAAAAATATGCAGCCAAAAATACTATATCCAGCTAGGCTGTCATTGAAAATTGAAGGAGAGATCAAAAGCTTCCAGAACAAACAAAAACTAAAGGAATTTGCAAACACAAAACCAGTCCTACAGGAAATCTTGAAAGGGGTCCTCTAAGTAAAGAGAGAGCCTAAAAGCAACATAGACCAGAAAGGAACACAGACAATATATGGTAACTGTCACCTTACAGGCAATACAATGGCACTAAATTCCTATCTTTCAATAGTTACCCTGAATGTAAATGGGCTAAATGCCCCAATCAAAAGACACAGGCTATCAGACTGGATTAAAAAACAAGACCCATCAATATGCTGTCTGCAAGAGACTCATTTTAGACCCAAAGACACCCCCAGATTGAAAGTGAGGGGGTGGAAAACCATTTACCATACTAATGGACACCAAAATAAAGCTGGGGTGGCAATCCTTATATCAGACAAATTAGATTTTAAACCAAAGACTGTAATAAGAGATGAGGAAGGACATTATATCCTACTTAAAGGGTCTATCCAACAAGAAGATCTAACCATTGTAAATATCTATGCCCCTAACATGGGAGCAGCCAGTTATATAAGGCAATTAATAACAAAAGCAAAGAAACACATCAACAACAATATAATAATAGTGGGGGACTTTAACACCCCCCTCACTGAAATGGACAGATCGCCTAAGCAAAAGATCAACAAGGAAATAAAGACTTTAAATGACACACTGGACCAAATGGACTTCACAGACATATTCAGAACATTCCACCCCAAAGCAACGGAATACACATTCTTCTCTAGTGCCCATGGAACATTCTCCAGAATAGATCACATCCTAGGTCATAAATCAGGTCTCAACCAGTACCAAAAGTTTGGGATCATTCCCTGCCTATTTTCAGCCACAATGCTTTGAAACTAGAACTCAATCACAAGAGGAAAGTCGGAAAGAACTCAAATACATGGAGGATAAAGAGCATCCTACTGAAGAATGAATGGGTCAACCAGGAAATTAAAGAAGAATTAAAAAAATACATGGAAACCAATGAAAATGAAAACACAACTATTCAAAATCTTTGGGATGCAGCAAAGGCAGTCCTAAGAGGAAAGTATATAGCAATACAAGCCTTTCTCAAGAAACAAGAAAGGTCTCAAATACGCAACCTAACCCTACACCTAAAGGAGCTGGAGAAAGAACAGCAAATAAAGCCTAAACCCAGCAGGAGAAGAGAAATAATAAAGATCAGAGCAGAAATCAATGAAATAGAAACTAAAAGAACAGTAGAACAGATCAACGAAACTAGGAGCTGGTTCTTTGAAAGAATTAACAAGATTGATAAACCCCTGGCCAGACTTATCAAAAAGAGAAGAGAAATGACCCAAATCAACAAAATCATGAATGAAAGAGGAGAGATCACAACCAACACCAAAGAAATACAAACAATTATAAGAACATATTATGAGCAACTCTATGCCAGCAAATTAGATAACCTGGAAGAAATGGAGGCATTCCTAGAGATGTATCAACTATCAAAACTGAACCAGGATGAAATAGAAAACCTGAACAGGCCTATAACCACTAAGGAAATTAAAGCAGTCATCAAAAATCTCCCAAAAAACAAAAGCCCAGGGCCAGATGGCTTCCCAGGGGAATTCTACCAAACATTTCAAGAAGAATTAATACCTATTCTTCTGAAACAGTTCCAAAAAAATAGAAATGGAAGGAAAACTTCCAAACTCATTTTATGAGGCCAGCATTTCCTTGATCCCAAAACCAGACAAAGACCCCATCAAAAAGAATTACAGACCAATATCCCTGATGAACATGGATGCAAAAATTCTCACCAAAATACTAGCCAATAGGATCCAACAGTACATTAAAAGGATTATTCACCACGACCAAGTGGGATTTATCCCTGCGCTGCAAGGTTGGTTCAACATCCGCAAATCAATCAATGTGATACAATACATTAACAAAAGAAAGAACAAGAATCATATGATCCTCTCAATAGATGCAGAAAAAGCTTTTGACAAAGTACAGCATCCTTTCTTGATCAAAACTCTTCAGAGTATAGGGATCGAGGGTACATATCTCAATATCATAAAAGCCATCTATGAAAAACCTACAGCGAATATCATTCTCAATGGGGAAAAACTGAGAGCTTTCCCCCTAAGGTCAGGAACGCGGCAGGGATGTCCACTATCACCACTGCTATTCAACATAGTATTGGAAATCCTAGCCACAGCAATCAGGCAACAAAAAGAAATCAAAGGCATCCAAATTGGCAAAGAAGAAATCAAACTCTCACTCTTTGCAGATGATATGATACTTTATGTGGAAAACCCCAAAGACTGCACCCCAAAACTGCTAGAACTCATACAGGAATTCAGTAAAGTGGCAGGATATAAAATCAATGCACAGAAGTCAGTGGCATTCCTATACACCAAGAATAAGACAGAAGAAAGAGAAATTAAGGAGTCAATCCCATTTACAATTGCACCCAAAACCATAAGATACCTAGGAATAAATCTAACCAAAGAGACAAAGGATCTTTACTCAGAAAACTATAAAATACTCATGATAGAAATGGAGGAAGACACAAAGAAATGGAAAAACGTTCCATGCTCATGGATTGGAAGAACAAATATTGTGAAGATGTCAATGCTACCTAGAGCAATCTACACATTCAATGCAATCCCCATCAAAATACCATCCACTTTTTTCAAAGAAATGGAACAAATAATCCTAAAATTTGTATGGAACCAGAAAAGACCCCGAATAGCCAGAGGAATGTTGAAAAAGAAAAGCAAAGCTGGCAGCATCACAATTCCAGACTTCCAGCTCTATTACAAAGCTGTCATCATCAAGACAGCATGGTACTGGCACAAAAACAGACACATAGATCAATGGAACAGAACAGAGAGCCCAGAAATGGACCCTCAACTCTATGGTCAACTCATCTTTGACAAAGCAGGAAAGAATGTCCAATGGAACAAAGACAGTCTCTTCAACAAATGGTGTTGGGAAAACTGGATAGCCACATGCAGAAGAATGAAAGTGGACCTTTTCCTTACACCACACACAAAAATAGACTCCAAATGGTTGAAAGACCTCAATGTGAGACAGGAGTCCATCAAAATCCTAAAGGAGAACACAGGCAGCAACCTCTTTGACCTCAGCCGAAGCAACTTCTTCCTAGAAACATCGCCAAAGGCAAGGGAAGCAAGGGCAAAAATGAACTATTAGGACTTCATCAAGATAAAAAGCTTTTGCAAAGCAAACGAAACAGTCAACAAAACCAAAAGACAACTGACAGAACGGGAGAAGATATTTGCAAATGACATATCAGATAAAGGGCTAGTATCCAAAATCTATAAAGAACTCATCAAACTCAACGCCCAAAGATCAAAAAATCCAATCAAGAAATGGGCAGAAGACATGAACAGACATTTTTCCAAAGAAGACATCCAAATGGCCAACAGACACATGAAAAAGTGCTCAATATCGCTCGGCATTAGGGAAATCCAAATCAAAACCTCAATGAGATACCACCTCACACCTGTCAGAATGGCTAAAATTAACAAGTCAGGAAACGACAGATGTTGGCGGGGATGCAGAGAAAGGGGAACCCTCCTACACTGTTGGTGGGAATGCAAGCTGGTGCAGCCACTCTGGAAAACAGTATGGAGGTTCCTCAAAAAGTTGAAAATAGAGCTACCATATGATCCAGCAATTGCACTACTTGGTATTTACCCCAAAGATACAAAAGTAGGGATCTGAAGGGGTACGTGCACCCCGATGTTTATAACAGCAATGTCCACAATAGCCAAACTGTGGAAAGAGCCAAGATGTCCATCGACAGATGAATGGATAAAGAAGATGTGGTATATATATACAATGGAATATTATGCAGCCATCAAAAGGAATGAGATCTTGCCATTTGCAACGACGTGGATGGAACTGGAGGGTATTATGTTGAGCGAAATAAGTCAAACAGAGAAAGACATGTATCATATGATCTCACTGATATGAGGAATTCTTAATTGCAGGAAACAAACTGAGGGTTGTTGGAGTGGGGGGTGGGGTGCGAGGGATGGGGTGACTGGGTGATAGACACTGGGGAGGGTATGTGCTCTGGTAAGCGCTGTGAATTGTGCAAGACTGTTGAATCTCAGATCTGTACCTCTGAAACAAATAATGCAATATATGTTAAGAAAAAAAAAAGAAGAAGAAGAAGGTAGCGGGACGGGAAGAATGAAGTGGGGGAAATCGGAGGGGTAGACGAACCATGAGAGACGATGGACTCTGAAAAACAAACAGGGTTCTAGAGGGGAGGGGGGTGGGAGGATGGGTTAGCCTGGTGGTGGGTATTGAGGAGGGCACATTCTGCATGGAGCACTGGGTGTTATGCACAAACAATGAATCATGGAACACTTCATCTAAAACGAATGATGTAATGTATGGGGATTAACATGAGAATAAAAAAAAGATTTTTATTTATTTATTCAGAGAGATAATGATAGAGAGAGAGCATGAGAGGGGGGAGAGTCAGAGGGAGAAAGAGACTCCCCGCTGAGCAGGGAGTCCGATGCGGGACTCAAACCTGGGACTCTGCTTAAACACCTGAGCCACCCAGGAGCCCAAGAAATGGACTCTTGATATCAGCTCAGGTCATGATCTCATGGTCATGAGATCGAACTCCATGCCAGGGTCCACACTGGGAGATTCTCTCCCTCTCCCACTGCCCCTCCCCCCACTTTTTCTCTTTCTAAAAGAGAGAGAGAATTGGATACCTTCTGGTTCATTACTGCATTTTTATGTTCTAATGAGTGTCTACTAGCTGATGGGCCTTTGTTAGGTGCTAGGACACCTGTGTTCAATATCTACTCACTCTTAACTGCCCAGAGATCCTGTCTCCCCCAGTCATTGTCATATTTAGCTCCACCCTCCTAGGCCTTAGGCTGGAGTGGCAAAATGGAAAGCTGATAGGGGCTTGGCAAATACCATAATGAAGTTACACCTGGTCTAAGAGACAGGGTGATGGTTTTGACTATAGCAAAAGATAGAGCAAATGCCCTTTTTAAAGAGGCAGCTACCACATAGCTTCAGGTGGTTATTGCCATGCAAGAAGGCTAACCCAGCACTTCTAAATCTGTTGTTTTTTTTTTTAAGAGAAACTAAAATCCAGAATGTCATGTGAATTCTCCCAATGTTTAAATGTTAACCACTTTTCCACCACTATTCTACATAACTTCTTCTATACACTTTACTCACCCCACCCACCCAGACAAATACAAATGTCCATATTCTACCTGTTTTATATTTCCTTTCTTCAGACCCTGTGGGGTAATTCCATTCACTAATTTTTTTATTAAAGTGTTTACCATTGACGTTTTAATAAACTGCAAAACTGTGCTTGTATTTAAACAGGGGCTAATGCTTTACTTAGGAGGGAAGTGATAACCTAATGGTAAGTGGCTGTATTAGGATAGGTAGTTATTTTGAAAAGGGGACTATAAGCCCCCTCAAATCATAAAACATGCAAGCTGATTGCCTCTGCCAACATGTTAAGTAGACCAGCTCCAGAGGAATATTACAGAAGATGTGAATTGACTTCAATTCAGTTCAAAACACATTTACTGAGAGTGTGCTATATGCCTATAAGGATTTTTTGGTTGAAAACCTTTAACTTAGGTTTTTGGGGTTTTTTGTTGTTGTTGTTGTTGTTGTTGTTTGTTTTTCTGAGAAAAAGTGCCTTTTTGTAGAGGGTGGAACTTTGGTAAAAAGAATGGTGGTATCTCAGTCTACTCAGGCTGCCATAACAAAATACTGTAGACTTGCTGGCTTAAACAACAGAAATCTATTATCTTTGTTTTGAAGGATGGAAGTCAAGATCAAGGGCTGGCATATTGGTTTCTTTTTAAGATTTTATTTATTTATTCATAAGAGACAGAGAGAGAGAGAGGCAGAGGGAGAAGTAGGCTCCCCACTGAGCAGGGAGCCCAATGCAGGACTTGATCCCAGGACCCTGGGATCATGACCTGAGCCAAAGGCAGATGCTTAACCATCTGAGCCAGCCAGGTGCCCGGCATATTGGTTTCTTGTCAGGACTCTTCTTACCTTGTAGATGGCTGCCTTCCCTGTGTCCTCACATAGTGGTGAGTGGGGCAGGGGCTGGGGGAGAACAAGCTCTCTAGTGTCTTTTATAAGAGTACTAATCCCATTATGATGGCTCCACCCTCATAACCACATCTAAATTTAATTATCTCCCAAAAACTCCTAAATACCATAAAATTGAATGTTAGGGTTTCAAGATACGGATTTTTGAAGGGGTTCAATTCAGTCCATAGCAGTAGGTGATATATGGTACTGAAAATAGGGTTATTTGTTTAAATATTTAATTTCCTAATATATAACAAGCTATTCATAAACAAAAAATAATATGCATAATGAGCTATACTCTATCTTGTAATATTTTTTCATTTAAATTTAAAAGGGCTAATAAAATTGAGTTATTTTCCTGGAAAGAAACAACAAATATACTGGTTTTCTGGTTTCTATTTTTTTTTCTTCTCTCTCCATTTTTTCCCCAACTAATTCCTCTTTCCGAATGTATATTCATGGAAGAATTTAACCAGTGCACAAAATAAAATCTATGGATGAATTAATAGTCCTTTAGCAATCATAGGTGCTTCCCAGCTTACACTTTTAGATATTATTGACATTTTATTTCTTAATATAATTTTAAGTCTATAGAGAAAGGTCAAGAATGAAGCAAAGACAACTTAAAATTTGACACCCAACCTGTAATAAGAAAATCTGCCAACAGAACAGTAACTAGCATATTAGGCTAAATCCTTGTCTGTCTTAGTTTGAATTCAATGTGTTTTCAAATGACCAATTAAAAACATTAGGCAATTAATATGAGCATAATCCAATGTTAGGTGCCACAAAGTAAATAAAGCAGTATAAAGCATTCCCTGTTCTCAAGGAGTTTAAAGTCCATTGAAGAAAGGAATTCATATGCAAAAAATACTTAGAGAACCATTACATTCTAGACTATATGGTGGAGACTATCAAAGCAAGAGGAGTTCTGAAAAGCATATAATCAAATTGAGTTTAAGTAGCCAGAATGGCTAAAAATCAAGACAACTGAAAACACAAAATGTTGGCAAGAATGTGAAACAACCAGAAATCTCATCCATTGTTAGTGGGAGCATAAAATGGTACAAACACTTTGGAGGAAAGTCTGGTAGTTTCTTATAAAACTAAACATAATAGATAGACCTTGAAAACATTATGCTAAGTGAAACAAACTAGACATACATACAAATATTATATAACCCCATCTATATGAAATACCTAGAATAGGCAAATTCATAGAGACAGAAAATAGAATAAAGGTTACCTGGAGCTAAGGTGGGAGGGAAGAGATGGAGAATTATTGTCTAATGGGCATGAAGTTTCTGTTTGGTTTGATGAGAAAAGTTCTAGAAATGGATAGTGTTAATGGTTGCACAACATTGTGAATGAACTTAATGCCACTGGCTTGTACACTTAAAAAGGGTATTATGCTAAGTGAAATAAGTCAATCAGAGAAAGACAAGTATCATATGATCTCATTGATATGAGGAATTCTTAATCTCAGGAAACAAACTGAGGGTTGCTGGGGTGGTGGGGGGTGGGAGGGATGGGGTGGCTGGGTGATGGACCTTGGGGAGGGTATGTGCTATGGTGAGCGCTGTGAATTGTGTAAGACTGATGAATCACAGACCTGTACCTCTGAAACAAATAATATATTATATGTTAAAAAAAAATAGTAGGACGAGAAATATGAAGGGGCGGAGATCGGAGGGGGGAGATGAACCATGAGAGACAGTGGACTCTGAGAAACAGACTGAGGGTTTTGGAGGGGAGTGGGGTGGGGGGATGGATTGACCCAGTGATGGGTATTGGGGAGGGTTCATATTGCATGTAGCACTGGGTGTTATACACAAACAATGAATCATGGAACACTAAAACTAATGATGTACTATATGGTGACTAACATAACATAATAAAATTAAATTAAATTAAATAGTTAAAATGGTAAATGTTATGTTCTGTATGTTTTACCATGATTTTAAAAAGTTACATGTGTACACACACACAAATGAAATGAAAAAAAATCACAGTGAATCACCAAGAAAATGAAAAATGAAAACAAGACCATAAATATATACCTCCCCCATTATTCAAGAATTTTAACTCTAGGTATTTATCTAAGAGAAATAAAAACATATGTCTACGAAAACATTTGTACAAGAAAGTCGTTTTATTTCTACAAGCCAAAGCCTGGAAAGAGCTCAAGGTATTCATCAATAGGAAAATGTATAAACAAAGCAATAATACTTAACAATAAAAGAAACTATACACATAAATCATGGATTAATCTCAAATGCATTATATAGAATGAAATAAGATTTATACAAAGAATATCAACTATATGATCATATCTATATAAGATTCTAAAATTGAAAATGAAATTATGGGAGAAATCATCAGAACAATGTTTGCCTCTGCTGAAGCTGGGGATGAGGATGGACTGTGAATGGGCATGAGGGTACTTCCTCAGGCGATGTAAATTTTCTATATCTTGATAGGACTTTGGGTTTATACAGGCATATGCATTTATCAAAATTCATCAAATGATAAAATTATCATCTGTGTGTATTATTGTATGTAATTTCTACCTAACAAAAAGAACCAAAAACAAATATTGAACTGTAGCTAAGGATATATATTACTGATGCTTTTAGGGGTGAAGTGAACTAATGTCTGAAACTAACTTTGAAATACATCAAAAAATAAGGTGGATCAATGGATGAATCAGTGGATGGGCAGATGGATAGATGTGTGATAAAACAAATAGGGTAAACTGTTAATTAGTTGTGGAATCTAGGTGGTGATCTATGGTTATTAACTTTCAGCTTTCCTGCATGTTGGAAAGGAGTGTTCATGGAGAAAGTGGGAGTTGAAGTGAGCTTTGCAGTGTGGGTAATATTTTATAGGTCTAAGGGAAGAAAGACATTATTATCTGCAGTGGGGAGTCACAGGAAGCAATGACTCAATTAATAGAATGGAAAGGAATGATATGGTCCTAGAGTGTGGAAGCTGGTATGACCAGAGCAGAAGCTATGTATTAGTGAGAAATAAGTTTGTATACATATCATAGGCCAGATCATGGCAAATTTAAAAAAAAACAAGGTAAGGGAATATAAACTTATTGAGGCATTTAGTAAGATTTTCATAGGGCAATGGGTTGGTATAAATGGCATCTTAGAAAGATTGTTCAGCCAGTAATTTTCTGGACAGATTGCACCAGAAAGATCCTATAGTTAGGCTGCCTGATTACATAGTTACTGCCACAATACAGACATGAAGTGACAATGACATGGCTAGGGTGTAATCAGTGGTAATGCTGTTCAATTTTAAGCTATGGATTTATGGTTTCTATAGCCATTGCTGGACATATCTTAAATTAGTTTCAAGAATTTGAGGGAGGGCTATAATATTTTTCTTAGGTAATAGAGTTACATGTATATAAATCATTTACTATTAACCTCTTTGGATTGATACAAGGTGAGGTACCTGGGTAATATATTTTTTACTAAAATGGATGGAAAACAGGATTTGGAAGGTCCTTGCTCTAATCATCCTTACCAGAATCCTGTTTCAAAGGGATCTGAAGCAATGTAGAGTAGGAACTTTATACCTGAGGGATTTATTATTAGAATAATAGAAGACAGAGAAGAGCCTAGTAATAGCTCTTAGTAATAGCCTTAATAATAGCTGCTAGGACTTGATGTTGGACGTGTTGGGATGTATTTTAGTAAATTGGCTATTGGAATACTGTATGTTTTAGACTACCAAACAAAAAGGAACAAGTGGACTGTGAAATGACTTGAGCACATAAAAAGGTTTATAAAGAGGCCAGAGTGGAAGTAGTAATAAGAGATTTTAACTATCCAGGAATATACTGGAAGCATTAAGTAAGAAAGACAGACCTGGAAGATTTTTATGGCTTTGAAACATGGTTACTTTTTTAATAAATATGTCTATTGCCCACTAAAATGAGCATTATGTTAAGTAACATATGGCTGAACACCTACAAATGTATTGAAGGATGTTGTGTTTTAGTAGCAATCTTTTTAGTGGTGAATAGGAAAAGACTCTGACAGCTGGTTTATTTAAAAGGATTGAGAGAGAGAGAAAAAGAGAGAGAGACTGAGCGGAAGAGTTCAGAAAGTTGTGAATGCAGGATAGGTGACTAGCTTTTGACACATCTAGAATCAAGAAAAATAAAAGATAAGCCTTTATAGATAAAGTAGTTAGAGAAAAGAACATGTAAAAGCATACAAAAACAATTAGAAAGGGTATTATAGAAACTGTGACTAAAGAGGAAACTAGAATTAAAATAAAAGTACAATATTTTAAAGGAAGAAAAGTCAGAAGGACAGGCAAATTGATGATTACAGACTACCAAATTTTGTTGATGATTCTATGGTTTCTTATATTTATTTAAAAAAAAGCTATTGTGTGCATATGTGTGGGCAGGGGAATCACTGAATTTAATGAGAAGAAAAAGAATGATTATTACATTTAAGGTGATAGAGACAGAAAGGTCAAAGTTCTTCAGGGGTTCACTGTCTGAGAGCCAGGATACGGAGTCAGGGACTGCAGGAACCATTTTTTCTCAGCCTCCAGGCAGTTCTGCCTAATGAAGAGATCAATTCATCAAGCCACAAACAAAACAAAACAAAACAAGCAAAAGAGAAGAAACCTGAGCATGGCCAAGACTGAGAAGGTAGGAATTGCCCAACTATGCCTTACAGATTTATACTTTCTGGAAAACAGTGAATTTCTTGGCCCCTCACAAATTCCACATGCACGTTGGGAGGGCTCTAAATGTATTTGATTTGCTCAGAAACAGGTGTAATCCATCTAAATCGACTAGGCCATCTATTGTGAACTAAGAAAAAAGAAGTGTGAGAAAAATCCTCAAAGCAATGATACAAATGATACAATGATGAGGGAATTACAATGATACAAAATAAACATGTTCAAAGGCTATATATATATATATATATATATATACATTCAAATTATAACTTTTTGCCTCTGGTCACAATCTAAAATGTATTTTTCCAATTTTTGAAAATATTTAATTATTTTCTGTTTAAAAATAAAATATGGGGTGCCTGGGTGGCTCAGTCGTTAAGCGTCTGTCTTCAGCTCAGGTCATGATCCCAGGGTCCTGGAATCAAGCCTGCATCCCCCTCTCCCACTCTCCCCACTTGTGTTCCTGCTCTTGCTCTATCTCTCTCTGTTAAATACATAAATAAAATCTTTAAAAATAAATAAAAATAAAAATAAAATATATAAAGGTAAGGAAACAGAACATACAAAATATTCACAGATTCAAGGTATGGAAAGTACCAAAAGAAGAACAGGTAAATCAAATAAGCCCATCTGGAAACAGCACAATAAAGAAATCAATATAATTTATTCATTTTGTTTATCATAGAATGATTAAGTTGGAAAAAATAAATATGGTCAATGTATTACTATCAATATGGATATTTACTAAATAATATTTGCATTTTCCATAATCTGTATAATATGCTATATTTAGTAAACATAACATCTGGTATTTTATACAGAAAAATTGTTCAGTAATTTGGTAATGGAAAGAATTACTATGAATTCATAAATGCCTGTACTTATGTACTACAATGCCTTTCACTGCAGGAGATTCAACCCATCTGAGGTATATTACTTGGGATATTATTCCTCTTTATATTACAGCTAAGATCAGTCATGGCCTTACTCTTAATAGGAACAAAAATCTATTTTCTTCACTTTCAGTACAGTGTTCTGTTCAATAATAGTCTAAGGTTTTATATAGAGAACCAGAATGGAGCTTATATGATCCTTAAGACCACAGTAAAGCTCATTTATTCAAGAAAAAAAAATGCTTAAAATTAGCCTTAGCTATAAGTTTAACCTGGAATTGAAAACAGAATAGGGTTAGCATTGAGAGCTGAAACACATAAAAGAAAGTTAAATCTTTTCCTACACACAGACCAACCTTTTATAAAGATTTTTTTGAAACAACCTGCAACTTTGAAAGTACTACCAGAATTGGGAGAAAATGCATAAAGAGCTAGTAATAAGCAGTAGCAAGTTTCCTGAAATGTAAGAAAAATAAGGAGTCAATTGTGGATTCTAGCTTCAAAGAATGGCTATGTCCTGGTGCTTTGTTTAAAGTAAATAACCAGTTACTGTCTTGCTGATGACTTTAAACATCCTGAAAAAGAGGCTGTAGAATCTAGATGCAGAGAATAGGTTTGACCAACCCAATGTCTAGGGATGTGTATTTGTGAACAATTCTACATGTTCTCTAGAGGTGCATTTTGTTCACAACAACACCATTAGTAATGGCTCTCTTTCTAAATTCCAGAATTCTATAGAAGCCAAAACTAAAGAGAATTATACCTTTAAATACAGGCATTCTGAACATGGGATATATATATAAAAAAATATCTGATTCTTGTACCAGTTTATGACTTGAAGCATAAGCTTGATTACCCTTATCTTAATATAGATAATAACAAATATTATTGGCCAGAAAATTATAGTGGTTGATTAAGACTACTGAATTTTGAAAAAGAATTATTTGCTTCAGTAACCTCTCAGATATTTTAATCTATATTTTCCAATGGGAGAGAAGAATGAAGTATAATATTACATTAAATATGTAATGCTTATACCCCTAAACAGATGATTAGAACATTTATCTATAATACAAATTTGAGCCAAGAAATTGCCAGGCTCAGAAAAATGCAGATGTTGAAGTAGAAGAAAGGATGTAAAGACTTAGAACACTTTGCTAGAACAAGTTGGATGGGTATCAGAAATATACTTCACTGATAGGAATTCCTTTTCTTCATTCTCATGGAGCTAGGAGTGCCTCATCTGATTGGTGAAATTTGGAGAAACGTCTGACTTCTTGGTCCTGCTATTTGGTGAGAAAGTTGGATCAATTTAGAGAGCTGGTTTAAGAAATTTCAATTGTGACTGCAAGTTGAAGCCAGTCAGATTTATAAGCATTACATGTGATATTTTGATTCCTATCTGATTCATCCTTCTCAATTGTCTCAAAATGTATAAGAAGAAGATGGGTAGGACTGTGACAGTGAAGACCTTAAAAAATTCCTAAGTAAATACTAGGAGCCCCAACAAACCTTCCAGGTCTTATTCTTCCCTATCATCACACACTTACACTGATTTTAGGAGACAGTATAGTAAGGTGAGTATAGTGAATTTGGGTGTTGGAGTTATGCTGCCTAGGTTTGAATCCTGTTTTCACCTTTGTAAACTTGGGGCAGTCATTAAACTACCCTAGGCCTCAATTTCCTCATGTGCAAACTAAGGAGTATAAATAATATTACCAAGTATTCACCCACTAGATATGAGGATTTTTATAATTTTTTAATTATTGTCCTTCAGTATACTTGGATATTAAATACTATTTCACATATTTGATGAATAATGCAAGTATTTCTAATAATGACTGCCTTGTTCCTTCTTGCAGATATCTAAGTACTACATAAGGAGGTGTGAAATTATATTTTTCACATCAGACAGGCCTACTACAAGTTATATCATTCATCCTATCCCCTATAGTGTATTAATTTTCTATTGCTCCTGTAACAAATTATCACAAATTTAGTGGCTTAAAACAACATAAATTTATTATCTTGCAATTTTGTAGGTCAGAAGTCTGAAATGGGTCTCACTGGGCTACAAGCAAGGAGTTGGCAAGGCTATGTTTCTTTTTGGAGATTCTCAGAAAAAATCCACTTCCTTGCATTTTCCAGCTTCTAGACACTGCCTGCATTTCTTGGCTCATGGCTCATTCCTCCGTCTTCAAAGGCACATCTCTCTCTGGACTCTTCTGCCTTCTACTTTTAAAGACCTTTGTGATTATATTTAACCCACCTGGTTAATCCTGGCTACTCTTCCCACCTTGAGATTCTTAATCACATATGCAAAACCCTTTTTGCCATGTAATCTATTTACAGGCTCAGAAAATTAGGATGTGGACATCTTTGGGGACCATTATTCTGCCTACTATAACAAATGAAGAAATTGAGGCCCAGAGAGGCTAAGTAACATTCTAATGTTCACAAACTCAGTGCTTAGTTGGGCCTAAAGCTCATGCTTTTTAATTTCTGGATAACTACTTTTTTTTTTATTATGCTTGTCTGAAAAAATAATCTCATGCCTGAATTTAGTAAATTGAGGATGGTAGTCAGTATGAGGCTTATTCTGTTGTCTACTCTTTTGACTCTTCCTTAGGGTTAATGGAAATAACTCAGGACATTAGGAAGGGTGTATGTTTTAGCTGCAGGAAGGATTAGCTAGATCTGTTCTACTAATCCAAGTACAAAAGGTCATAGGCTAGAAAAGAAGTCATTATAACATAAAATATAAGCTTTTCTAGGGTTATTAGAATATGCAAATCTAGTAATAGAAGAAACAGGGTTATCAAACTAGGAAGGTTAAGGGAACAGACTCAAATGAGCTACAATGTCAACAAATTCATAATTCCTGTATTTAGAAGAGTGCCCTTTGTTGTTTGAAATGCTTGTTTTTCTGAGAAGTTGGGAATACTGTTCTTGTTTTTCATACATTTTAAAGAAAATTTTGGGAAAAATTTAAATAAAATAAAGGGCATGGTCTTCATTCTCATGGAGCTTGTGGTATAATCATTAACACACAGAAAGAAAGAAAGGAAGAAAGAAAAAGAAAGAAGAAAGAAAGAAAGAAAGAAGAAAGAAAGAAAGAAAGAAAGAAAAAAGAAAGAAAAGAAGAAAGAAAGAAAGAAAGAAAGAAAGAAAGAAAGAAAGAAAGAGGAAAGGAAAGGAAAAGAAAGGAAAGGAAAAGAAAAGAAAAGAATATAAGAGGAATAATTAAGGGAAAATTAAATGAAATCCCTGTACAGTAATAGCTGTAAGTGAAGTTGGTTCAAAGAAAAAGGGGAATCACTAAGCTAGCTAGAGTGGCTAGAGAAGGCTTTATAGTATACATAGAATTAAATGTGGCCTTTGAATCAGTAATGCAAATTTTTAAAATATTCACACCCTTTGACCCAGCAAATCCATTAGTAAGAATCCAGCCAAATAAATTTAAAATGCAACAAAATACATCTTAATGAACCTTATAACAATGAAAAAAAAAAAAACTGAATGCCTCCCAAATAGAGAAATAGTTAAATAAATTATGGTACAACAATATGTGGGAATACTACATGGCTATTGAAATTATGTTTTTGAAGAATTACTCATGATTGAAAGAGGCTTATGTTATATTCTTAAGCCAATAAAAAGAATACAAAACTATTTATACTGTATTTATAAAGATTTATTATTTCAACAGTGAATCTTCTTTAAAAGTCAATAAAACTCTTTATTCTTCTAGTAGAAAAAGAATAAGACACTTGCCTCTAAGTCCAGGTCAGAGGTTGTCTTTCCCCCTGAAGAAGTACCTTCAGTGTTGCTGGCTATCCCAACTTATTCAATGTCTCCCCAGTACTCCTTAAATCTAAGACACCATATGGGAAGATAGCTTAGGGTAGAGACTTGTCACCACCCACTCCACATAATATTGCAGGCTCAGTTTATCTAGGATAATATGAGTTAAGGCAGGGAAAATATAGAACAAGTGAAAATATACCACATTCTACCAGGAAATACACCAGACTCTAAAGTGCCAGGTATTTTAGAGATATAGTTATGGCCAGGGGAAACATGTGAGAGGGGAGAGGGGTAGTAGAGGGATATAAACAGATGGAGTGAGAGGTGATTGAGCGCTTGATATCCATAAAGCAACATTACTAATCCAGTGTTTGTAACACTTTCTGAGATCACTCTGCATTTACTATTGGTCTCAGCTCAAATAGATCTAAAAGCAACTCAACAATTTCACTCTTAGTTATCTAAAGGTATACCCGAAGAGAAAAGAAAATAAGTCCACACAAAAACTTGTACACAAATGTTCATAGTGACATTAATCATAATAGCCAAAGAGTAGAAGCATCACTCAAATGTTCACCAACTTTTTCATGGATAAACAAAATGTAATGTATCATAAAATGAAATATTATTCAGCAATAAAAGAAATAAGTAATGATATATGCTACAACATGATGAACCGTAAAAACACTGTGGTAAGTGAAAGAAAGAAGTCAGATGCTAAAGGCCACACATGATATGATTCCATTCATATCAAATGTCCACAATTTGCTAATCTATAGAGACAAAAAGTGGTTGCTTAGGGCTGAGTGGGGAAGGTAGTGGGAATGGGGATTGACTGCTTATGATTGTGGGGTTTCTATCTAAGGTATAAAAATGTCCTAAAATTAGATTGTGGTGATGGTTGCACAACTCTGTAAATTTGCTAAACACAAAAACAACACTTAAAATGAGTGAATTTTATGGTATATAAGTTGCATGTTTATAAAGCTATTAAATTAATTAAGTAATAAAAAGAAGCTTATTAAGACCTCTCTCTGGGCCTACATGAAAAGCCCATAGCTGAATGCCCACCTGGCCAGCAACAAAGCAAATATGAACACTGATACTGTTTTTTTTTTAAATTATATTTATCCAATTGACAGAGAGAGATAGCGAGAGCACAAGCAGGGGGACTAGCAGGCAGAGGGAGAGGGAGAAGCAGGCTCCCTGCTGAGCAAGGAGCTCAATGTGGGGCTTGATCCCAGGATCCTGGGATCATGACCTGAGCTGAAGGGAGACACCTAACTGACTGAGCCACCCAGGCACCCTGTGGGTTTTTGTGTCTAGTAAAATAGAAAATGTTATTTCAGAGAGCCCCAAAACCATAGGTGTCCCCTTGGAGTGGAATTTTCCCATCCAACCTGTGTTTACTATAAAGCAGAAGTGAATGTTGTGGAGGTGATGTAGGAAAGATGATGTTAGGGTTCAAAGCTGATGGCCAAGAAAGAATTCTTGAGATGTCTTTGGTGCAAAAATGTGATTATATTAAAGCACAGGGACAGGACCCATGGGCAGAAAGAGCTGCACTGGGGTCATGAGGAGTGGCCTGTTATATACTTTCAAGTTGGGAGGGGGTTAGGGATAGCGTAAGTCTCTAAGGAATTTTGGAAACAAAGTTTCTAGGACCTTGAGAGGGCTAGCTATTGTTGGGAAAAGTCATTTATTACCATTTAATAAAACTTTAGTTATGAGATCCTTCAGATGTCTATCAGTGGGCCATATGCTTGGGGGATGATTGCCAACACATAGTTTGGGGGGGGGTTAGAGATAAAGGAAGTTTGCAAAGGAATTTTTATACATTAAAGTAGACTTACAGGATCCTGGTTGGGGGGAGGCAGTCAGGCTAAGATTGCCTTTTGCTCTTAACAAAGTATTAACATTGAGGCAGTTGAGTCCCTAGAGGAATGTCAATCTGCCTATTTCAAGGACTTGTCAATGGGCTATAGGTAGTAATGAAATTTAATAATTTTTCTTCTGCCTTTTTCCCCCACATCGTTCCCTCCTGAACAATTTTGACCCTTAAGTCTTTAAGGTTGCTGAGGGTGGAAGGTTTTATCTTCTGTAACTTCTTCCTGCTGAATAGGGGCATAGAGATGTCCCTACCTATGGGTCAACATTAGTCAGTTGGGGCTTATATAGATATAAGAGTTACAAAGGGCAGAGGCAGCTGAATCCAAGGGAAACTGCATGTGTAGATCTTCCCAAGTGGAAAGGATTATCTGTTGGCTTGAAGTTATGGCAGCGAAGGAGTCTCAACACCAGGTGGAAAGACATGGGAGAAAGCAGCAAAACATGATTAGTGTAACAAAAAAAAAAAAAGCTCAAATAAGAGTCCTTTGATAGTTAACAAAAACTCCTTTTCCAGTCCAGGAGTTTAATCAATCATTAAAGGAAAGAGAGGGATCATTTAAAGCACCAATTTGAGTATTCATGTCAGTAACCCAGAAATACTTTGTGATCATCTGGAACGTATACATAGTATTCTGTTTTTATGATAGCACACATTTCACCTTGTGTAGAAGTTAAAACATCTAATGTCATTCTATTTTGTAAAACTGCTTTAAGCATTTGTGTTACTTCAGTATTTAATAGAGAAATGCTATTTGGGGTATCACTTAGGCCTTGACCATGTACTTATTAAGAGCTTCCATGTGCCAAACAACACTGTCCAGTCCCAAAGAGGGAACAAAAATGGATGTTAGGTGGTCATACCAATGAGACACAGAACCTGTCCAACACTGTTTTTAATTTTGGAAGGTTAGCTGGGTTGGTAATGGTTTTAATAATGTGTCCATGCATCCAGGCAAAACCCAGAGTACAGTGGCCTATCCAGCCTGTGGGAAACCATGGACACAAGTTAGAGTCATATAGCCATTGGGTCCTGTTAGGAGACAGTCATATAATTCTGGGCCCCTTTAACTGCAATCAAGATATCAAGTTTTGGAGGGCCATATTTTGAAGGTGTAATAAAAGGCAGTCTGTTGTTACTTTGAAGGGCCCAAGGGAGTCTAAGTCTAGGGACAATTTTTCTAAGCAAAGTTTTTGTCACCTCTGTGGCCTTTTTACCCAAAGCAGTAGCTTGGTGTAAATCCTGTATTTCTTTCATTGGTTCCTAAGGTCATATCCTTTGATGTCCTTTGAGGTGAATTGCAGCTACCTCCTTAGGTAGGTGTACAGCCTTAAGAAGAATAATAATTTCAGGCCCATATTTGACTGGGGAGTTATGGCTTGATAATAATCCCCTTTTCTTCCTAATTGCTCCATGAGCATGTAGGACTAGGAAAGCATATTTGGAGTCAGTATGAATATTAATTATTAATGCTTTGGCAGTTGCAAAGCATGAGTAGCACTGTAGCATACCCAGCTTTTCTTATTCTTTTTTCCATGAAACTATTGCCATCAGTAAACCAAATGTCATCTGTATTTTTGATAGGGGCATCTTTTAAATCTGGCCGACTAGAATGAACAAGATCAATAACCTCTGAACAGTTATGCTCTATAGAAGTATGATGGTCATGTCCAGGCATAAGGGAAGCTGGGTTTAAAGTCTCACAGGTTTCAAGTATTATTTCAGGCATATCTATAAGTATAGCCTGGTATTTAATAAGTTGGCCTCCCATCATCTATTGGGGGTCTTTGGTTTTTAAGACACTCTGGACCTGATGTGAGGTCATTACAGTAAGGGACTGTCCCATAGTGAGCTTCGAGGCTCTTACCAGGAGGGCTGTTATATACGTGGCTAAAACCTTTGTTTGTAATTGTGCCTCAATAGAGGTGGCTTCTAGAATAAATATGACTATGAGGATGAAACCATCAAGAAGCCCTTTTTGTTTGAGGTCCAGCATTAACAATATCTTAATTATAAGGAATCACTGGCAGGTGGGAGAAGACTTGTCATGAGATAAGGGCATCCCCAAGTGCATCATCCAATCCAATCATAAAGAAAGTGGGGTCATTCATTATCTCCACCAGCCCATAGTTAACCCTTATGGAGTGGGGTATGCTCTGGCTTTTAAGGAGGATTTCATCATCCCAGCCACAGAGAATTGGTCACAATGATAGCTGAGTTATACAATTGTTGGGGAATCAATCTCATTTTCCAGTTGTTTAAATAATCATGTGCCCATGGGGTCCTGTTATTATCCCCACAGAATAACAAGCAAGAAGATTGTCTATATATAAGCTACTGTGTTAATTTCTCTGAAGTTTACCTCAAGTCGTCTAGCATAGGTAAACAACAAACATTTAAAGACAATCAGATCTAGAATTTAACATCCACAAAGGTGTGTTATTGAGACATAATTTTTTTCTCTCTAAAATACTCTCATTTTAAATCAGAGATAGCCAAATCAGGACTAATTTATTTGAAAAACAAGTCCAGTTTTAACAAGCTTGGCCTAATCATTTACATAAGCTCAGTAAGAATAATGATTGATCATATAGATCTTTGAGAATCTGCTTTGCTGGAACTTTTTATAAGGAATCTCTAGGTTGAATTTTTAGTAGCCTCTCCAGCCCAGAAGCCAAGCCAAGTACTTGCCATCAGACATGCCTGCGATACCTGTAGATTTGGACGGATTCCTCTTCCTGAGGTCCCCAATATATCCTGAGGTCCCTGCACCTGCCAGGAAATGACATTCTTTACTCACCTGGTGAGGCTGCTGGGAACTCTGAGCAAGGTATTAGGCCAACAGTTCTGAGAGGCTTTATGGCTCCAGGTTTCATAAAGTCAACCTTAGTTCCTTAAAGCTGTCTGGTCATATCTGAGTCTATGCATGTCTCTCTCAAATATGACATTCCAGTCAAACCTTGGTAAAATAACCAATGTTTCCAATGGTGCCTGTTACAAGGAGAACAGATTCTTATTGAACTTATGCAAATGACTATGATTGGCATGGAAGAAACAATACTTACTGAGACCTTTTGAATTTCAGAGGGTTCAGATAGAAAAGTTAAATGCTTCAATTTGTTCACAAATGAATATTTTATCACATTTCTGTAAGTCATAGATATCTTAAGAGAAAATTTCCTTAATCTAGAAGAGTAAACATAAGAGAACCAGCAATGTTTCAAACAAAAGTCACAAAACTATAATCGTCCTACTAGTTCATTTAATCTCATGGTACTAATTCTTATTCCATCTGAATGCAGCTTTAGTTAGTTCTGGAAATTCTTACTCACTTCAGTTTTGATCTTAAAGATATTGAATACCTGTATTTGTCCTAAAAATCCTTTATAGGAATCGCCTTGAAGATGAAACTCATTTTGCAAGACAATAAGAACAATTATAAATGACAAAAACTCAGAAATGGACATTGTTAATGATCTGATATGAGAGTTCATTAGGATGCAATTGACAAGGAAACTCAATTATTCTGTGACACATAACACTTCAATAACCAGAATATCAAGTGATGATGACCTTATACTAGAACGTAACATACAAAACAAACAAGCCTATTTAGTCAATGAGACTTTGCTCATGATTTAAATCTTGGGGAACTTTGTTAAAACCTTAGAAAGTTTTAAAGCACATACCTAAGTAGGATTAGGGATGTTAAAGACCTGATAAAGGCAAAACATAGAAACTGTTTATTTCTGGGTAGGCAAAGAGAAAACAACTATTTACATTTTCTTTTTTTTTTTAAGATTTTATTTATTTGAGACAGAGAGAATGAGAGAGAGAGAGCACATGAGAGGGGGGAGGGTCAGAGGGAGAAGCAGGCTCCCTGCCGAGCAGAGAGCCCAATGCGGGACTCGATCCAGGGACTCCAGGATCATGACCTGAGCCGAATGCAGTCGCTTAACCAACTGAGCCACCCAAGCGCCCACTATTTACATTTTCTTATCAAGAGCAAACAATTCAAGAAAACTTGTCTTTTTGAATAGAGAGAAAGCAGACTTTCAATCTTATACCAATGTACTTTAAAATCCATTCATTTCAATCATAGTCCATCCTGACTACCCCTAAAATTTTGTTCCAAAGTTTTCCCTTCATAAACCTTCTACAACTTTCCTTTGCATTCAATTTTTGTCCCAAGCTATTTCTTTCCAAACAACCATCTCATTTAGGACAAAATTACCTTCTTTTACCTTCAACAAAAATGCATTCCAATTCCTTATATCTTTCTTACATATCTCCTACTTTTCCACATACAGAGTTGTTTCCCTTACTTCCATCAGTCTTAATTACACTTAGCAGAAGTTTGCACTCTTAGAAACCTTAGTCTCCAGTGAAGACTAAATAGTAACCAATTGTGAACTGTTACAACAGAATTCTTTAGGTCACAAATTTATGAATCAATTAAACACAAAACATGTTTACCAATAGATTTAAATATCTTTAGTTTCTTTGCAATAAGAAGTGAAAAAGCACACCCTATGTCCAGTTATCAATGATTTAGCACTTTATCTTATTTGGAAAAGACCTAGATGTCCAATGATTTTAATTCCATTTATCATCCAAGCAAAACTTCAAAGTTTCAGGTTACCAAAGACTTTGAAAGCTATTTTAGCAGTTACCAATGAAAACTTTGATGAGATAGACAATTAACCATCATTTCAAATCATATTTTTGCTAACAAATTTCAACAGAGATAACACGAGCTTATTTGACCTTCAGTAAACCTCGATAGAATAAAAGTTTCACATTTACTACTGATAACTTAAAAGACATGTCTATTTTAATTAAGCCAATAAACTTAACTTAGTTTAAATACTGAATATGTTTCACCTGGATCCTCCCCATTGTCAGTTTTTACCTGAGACACTGGTGGGGAAATCTGGAGTAGGTGGTGTGAGGTCCAGGGGGTGCTCTTCTTGCTCCTTGACAGTGAAGGGAGAGGGAGCCATGATGCCTGAGGCACCGAGGATGGTCTAGAAGCCAGTTATGCAGGCTGCACCTAAGGTGGTGCAGAAACAGGAGAAGGGGGAGGGGAAGGCAGAAGAAGCCAAGTGCTGCCAGAAGGCAGAGAAAGTGTTCCCAGCTCTGGAGCTCATCAGCTCCAACAGAGGAGCAGATGCCATGTTTTCCAGCCAATAAGGGGGAATAAGCAGTCCATGTCAGGCCAGAGAAGACAGGGAATTTCCCTGAAACAAAGGGAGTTTTGGCAGCTGCTTGGGAATATTCCTTAAAGTCCCCGTCCCAAGGTAGACTAATCACAGTTGGCTCCAGTTATAGCCATTAACCCAGGAAATGAGTGAGGGAGAAGCCCCCACATCTATCAGGAGGAGGAACAGAGAGAAAGAGATTCAGGGTCTCCTTTGCTAGGGAGGGCCAGTGTTTCCTCCAGCAACCCGGGTTTACTAGAAGGAGTCCTATTTAGATAATTATCATCCAATATGTCAGGAGGGGGTTTACTAACCAGACACATTTGGGCAAACACTTCTTCCCTGTTTCCTGCAGAGGAGATCTAACTGACAGATCCTACTGAGGCCATGCAGGGTTACAGGAGCTCAATCCTTTCCTAAATTTTGCAATCCGAATTGTTTCCAGTGGGTTAAAAGGCACCCCAAGGGAAAATCCTTGGGAACTGAAGAAGAAGCCTACTAAGGCCATGCTCCCAGAAGAGTAAAGAATGTCCATTACCACATCCCTCCCAACTCCCAGGTGGCATCCCACGCAGGATATGTCAGAGGTTCTCGTTTGTCAAAAATGACCAGAGGCGTACCTCAAGCAAGACATCACTATTGATCACAATCCTGCCTTCTCTTGAAGGCATCCCTGCTGTAAAAGGCCCATAGGAGGGATGCCGGCATCCCTCCCCTACCCCATCTCATCCTAGGCTGCTGATGGGTGCCTGGTGAATGGACCGAAATACCCGTGCTGTGCTATCATATGTCCTGAAGGCTGTGTACTGCTCTGCCATTTTAACCCATGGAAAATACTAGAAAAGTTTACAAGGGGAAATTACTGAATTTTGTAGTTTTAAGTAGTTAGTAGAGGACATTGATGGAAAACAGTAAAGATGGAAATCCATCATGGTCTAAGCGACATTCCAACACATGTGGTCTTTACAGACAACTTCCCCAGGAAACGGTCCCCAATTGGGTTTTAATTCAATCGGGTACTGATTTCGGCTGGCTCCCAGTGGAGGCCCTGTGGCCAGACGCTGCTAGACCAGGGATGTGGACGGAATCACATTAGATCAATCAGGAGAAAACCTCACACAGGAGTCTTAAGATTGGCAGCTATCCTGGTGACTTAGGTGGCTGTCCCATGCTGAAGACAGACAACTTTGTATAAGGACAGAAGTAAAGAGAGGGTATCAAGTTTCTGGGTCTTATTACTATCCCAGCCAGGGTACTAACTTCCAGACAAAAGGCAAGCTTTCTCCTACCCATAGAGTAGCCATGGGCTAGAGGATTGCAGGCTGAGCAATCGGCTTGAAAGTGTTCCAGTAAGACCATACTCCTTGAAGAGGCCCTGGAATGAGAGTAAAGGAAGAGGAGAGAAAGTACTCACCAAGTTTGCACGGTGGCTCAGAATCCAGGTAAGACTCTCGACTCAAAGCCCCATGTTCAGGCACCATATGATGTAAGAAAGACAATGATAAGTTTCAAAGCCGATGGCCAAAAAAGAATTCTTGAGATGTCTTTGGTGCAAAAAGGTGATTATATTAAAGCACGGGGACAGGACACATGGGCAGAAAGAGCTGCACCGGGGTCATGAGGAGTGGCCTGTTATATACTTTCAAGTTGGGAGGTGGTTAGGGATAGCGTAAATCTCTAATGAATTTTGGAAGCAAAGTTTCCAGGACCTTGAGAGGGCTAGCTATTGTTGGGAAAAGTCATTTATTACCATTTAATAAAATCTTAGTTATGAGATCCTTCAGATGTCTATCAGTGGGCCATATGCTTGGGGGATGATTGCCAACACATATCTTGGGGGGTTTAGAGATAAAGGAAGTTTGCAAAGGAATTTTTATACATTAAAGTAGACTTACAGGATCCTGATTGGGGGGGGGGGGGGCAGTAAGGCTAAGATTGCCTTTTGCCCTTAACAAAGTATTAACATTGAGGCAGTTGAGTCCCTAGAGGAATGGCACTCTGCGTATTTCAAGGACTTGTCAATGGGCTGTAGGTAGTAAGGAAATTTAATAACTTTTCTTCTGCCTTTGTTTCCCACATCGAAGGAAGACTGACTCTGGCTCACTTGAGTCATATACCTGGACCAGAATACCTATACAGAATACCCAACCTAAGCCCAACTCTAAGAGCAGAAGGAAGGAGAGGTGATGTGATGACTTAAGGCCCTATGAGCCACAAAAGACTTGTGAGCCACTTGGTGAGATCATACTCAACCAGCTGATGTTAACAAGACTCTCTCTGAAGTTGGCTCTGACCAGCTGTCCTCCATGCATAGACTTCTGTGTGGGTGGTGGTGGGGAGGAGGCACTATTGTACTAGAGCTGGCCCCTACTGCCCCTTGTGATAACTTACTGAGCACAATCTCTTCCCAACTTTATGTTCAGTGGCATCATTGGTAGTAGCTTAAAATCAGCACGATGGGAGTATTTACACTGTGGAAATTGACAAATGTTACAAATTTTGTTTTCAGAGTTGGTTTTTAAATGTGACAACAGATGGGGGCTAAGCATTTATTTCATGTGCTGGCAATCAATGTGCCAAAGGCTCCTGGATTTGAGGGTGGAAGTCTCTTCAGTTTTTTTTTTTAAGATTTTATTTATTTATTTGACAAAGAAAGAGGGCATGCACAAGCAGGGGGAGCGGCAGGCAGAGGGAGAAGCAGGCTCCCCACTGAGCAGGGAGCCTGATGCGGGACTCGATCCCAGGATCCTGGGATCATGACCTGAGCCTAAGGCAGATGCTTAAACAACTGAGCTACCCAGGCTTCCCTCTCTAGTTTTATTATTTTGTGCTATACAGTGAAAGTCTTGAAGAAGTAAGCAGATGAAGGCCATTGGCTCATGTCATCTTTAAGGTCCTTGCTTTGAAGAGTAAGGATCATGGTACTGACAGCCTGCACCCTAGGATAATGAAGATATTACTGGATATTGTGCAGGACTTTGAGCATCAGCAATAGTTTGGTATAAACTCCCTCTGGAACAACTCACCTTTCATTGACCTACTCTTTCCAAACCAAAACAAATGGAGAAAAACTGGTTCAATGTTCCTAGTTTCCCAAATTCCTTTGATGGACTTTATGTAGAAGGTCAGCTGCAATTTCATGGAGAAGCACATGAGAATGCCATGGATTGGTGGCTTTAGAAGAACATGGATTTGTGCTTTGTTATGATGAGCACAGGGACTGAGTCTACATGGCAGAAACATTGATTGCAGTGAAAAAAAAAGGCACACTAAATTGGCAGATGCTGGCCTTCTGAAATTTAGGCCACAGCAAGGACAGAAGTCTTCATCTGGTGGTAAACAGAGTCATTAGCAAATTAGGTTTTGAGAGCTATGGAACAATAGGTAAAAAGGCCTCCAAAATCTCTTGACCATTAATAGTTTTAGTATATCTCCTCTTCCAGATGTGGTAAGATTATTGATAATTTTTACTCTTCTTTACATTTTTTCTGTACTTTACAGAATTTTCAAAATGAATACACATTAATTTTATATCAAATTAAAGTTATCAAAAATAGTTTTTTTTTAAATTGGAAGTCAGAAAAGACATGACAAATCAAGGAAATATATAAAGCAAACAAGGATAAGGAGAGATTTGAAAGTCAAACAGATAAGTTAGGACTTAATAGAAATAGGAAACTATTATGTATTCTTCAGTAGTGTAGGGAAACATTTGTGCTTCATTGAAAAACTATGCATTGTTTAGGGCACATCCTCCAAGTTTATCTGGTTTCTAGTCTTTCATTGATTTTGAGGTATTTTATAATTCTGTAAATTGTAAAGAATTGATGGCAATAATGCAAATTATTCTTGCCTACAAACATGAATATAACTTTTATCCCAAGGAGGAGGCCTTCCATCATAAAAAAAGAAAGAAGAAAGAAGAAAGAAAGAAAGAAAGACAAGAAAGAAAAAAGAAAGAAAGAAAGAAAGAAAGAAAGAAAGAAGGAAGAAAAGAAAGAAGAAGAAAATAATCCAGTTTTCATTTGCAAATCCATTTCAGTATTCTAGATCTATAAATGTGACTGTTGGGGATGCCTGGGTGGCTCAGTTGGTTAAGCGCCTGCCTTAGGCTCAGATCATGATCCCAAAGTCTTGGAATTGAGTCCTACATCGGGCTCCTTGCTCAACGGGGAGCCTGCTTCTCCCTCTGCTTGTCACTCCCCCTGCTTATGCTCTCTCTCTGTCAAGTAAATAAAATAAAATCTTTTAAAAAATAAAAATAAATGTGTCTGCTGTTTGGACCAGTTTTAAAAGCTGCCAAGTTCCCTCATTAATAACAACTTAAATAAAATCATTAACACATGAGCATTTTATATCTGTGTGTGAGTTATGATTTTACCTTTTTTCCCACCGTGTGCCTGCCTGATGACTTAGGAAGAAGGCAAACTGGCTACTTAAAGAAAAGATAGGAAAACGATAAAATAATTTAAGTGGGTATAGGGGAAAAGCAATCTGAATTTGGTTAAGAACAATACCAACCTGTTTCCATCAGATGTCTGGTTGTTGTGGCCTTTAATGCTATTGAATTAAAGTGTTTTTTTCTTCTTCTTTTTTTCATTGCTGAACCATATTAAATATAAGCAAATCTCTTGTTAGACAAGAATCCCATCTTCCTATCTTGCTTGGGGAACTTTATTTTTTATGATAATTTTCAAAAGTCAATAGATCAACTCTCAATTATCTGTGCTGACTCAGGGGAGTATCAGCATGCAAAGGTATTAATAATCAGCTGAGGACTTCCTCTCCTACCACCACAGTATTTAAGGAGGGGATTTAGAAGGCAGACACCTGTAATTTCTTAAATGTTTCTCTATTCACTGTCAAGTTCACTTAGGATACTTAAAAGAAAATTAGATTCATGGGGCCCCACTCTACAGATTCTGATTCTGGAATAGGGCTCTAGAATCTCTATTATTAACAAACTTCCAAGTAATTCTTCTCCCAAGTCCAGTTTGGGAGTACAAGAATACCACATCTTATTATGCTTTGCTGTGTTGCACTTCTCAGATATTCTATTTTTTACAAATTGTAGGTTTATGGGAACCCTGTGTCAAACAGGTCTGTCAGTGTCATTTTTCCAACAGATTTGTTTATTTCATGTTTCTATGTCACATTTTGTTAATTGTCACAAAATTTCAAACATTTTCATTATTATTATATTTGTTATGGTTAGCTGTGATCGGTGATTATGACTTACTAAAAGCTCAGAAGATGGTTAGCATTTTTTAGCAATATTTTTAAATTACAGTATGTACACTTTTTATTTTTTTTATTTTATTTTATTTTTTTAAAGATTTTATTTATTTATTTGAGACAGAGAGAATGAGAGAGAAGAGCACATGAGAGGGGGGAGGGTCAGAGGCAGAAGCAGGCTCCCTGCCGAGCAGGGAGCCCGATGCGGGACTCGATCCAGGGACTCCAGGATCATGACCTGAGCTGAAGGCAGTCGCTTAACCAACTGAGCCACCCAGGCGCCCCTACAGTATGTACACTTTTTAGATGTAATGCTGTTGCACACTTAATAGACTATGGTATAGTGTAAACATAACTTTTATATGCACTGGGAAACCAAAAAAAGTAATTTTTCTTGCCTTATTGCAATATTCATTTTATTGCAATGATCTGGAACCAAATCAGCAATATGTCTGAGGTATGCCTGTACTACAGGTAATATAGTCAATTTAAATTGATCTTTCTTTGATGACTACTATTAAAAATAATTAAGACAATTTAGGTGATACAACAAACTTTATTTAACACTTTATAAAGTGGATAGTCTCTTATGGAGAATGGCAAAATGGAATGGAAGCCAAGAAGTTTTTATGACATAAAGAATAAAGAACAAGGAAAAGATGAATAGAATATATCTAATCACCTGGGGCCATATAGTCAACCTTGCTTGAGGTGAGAATACTCCGAGTTGGGTTGGCTTGGAATTTGGGGATTGGCAGACTGAATATACTGAGTTTCTGGTCAAGTAAGGCATTTACATGGACACAAAAATTACTTAAGTTTTGGTTTGCTGACAGGACATCCTTTACAGGAGCGGCTCCATCTTGAGCCTAGAAATTTATTTCGAAACTACCCTCTAAATGAGTCCTTACAAAAAGTTATATTGCTTCAGCCTGAGACAATGCTAGAAAGGCAAATGCAAGAGGGGGGAAAGATGGCTGAGGAGTAGGGGACCCTATTCCAACCAGTCCCCAGAACTGAGCTGAATATCTACCAGACCACTCTGAACACCCACAAAATCAGCCTGAGATGTAAGAAAATAGATCTGGATCTCTACAAACAGAATATTGCAAGCAGTTGGTTTCAAGGTATGAAATGGGGAGTCATGATTCCAAGGGAAGATATCGGAGGATAAATGGCAGGGAGAGGGAGCCACGTCGTCAGGATCCTACATAGTCGGTGAGTGATAGCTTCCAGTGCTGGGGACCAGGCACAGACTCGCAGACTGGTAGCAATGGGGAAAGGACTTTGGAGCAGCCCCTGGACAGAAACCCGGAGCATCGGGGCTGCCCATGCAAACTGGGGGCAGCTGGAGATTTTAGAAGCACAAAGGGCAGAGATGTGCCCTGACCAGGAGGCAAGGACTGGGAGCACTGCTGAGGGGTGCACAACCCAGGATGCTGCAGTTTATAGCAGCACAGACAGAAATGGAGATAGTGTGGTCTGGAGACCTCACTGAAGAACAGACTGCGATCTCACCGCTCTGAGGCAGAGGGTTGGAAATGATCTCTTCTGCTCTGACTCTCAGAAGAGACACAGAAAGCCACCAGGGAAAGCAGCCAGAGAACAAAAGCTGCAAAAAAACGGTTTTCACTGAGCCCATCCCCTACCACAGGGGCAGGGCAACTCTGTCCAAACAGGGTTGCTGAGTAACAGCACGACAGGCCCCTCCCCCAGAAGACAGGCTGGGAAACAAGAGGCCAGCAACCCTAAGGTCCCTATAAAACGGGTGCATCTTCCTTGGGTTGTGGTCAATAATTTGGACTCTATACATTCCCTCAAACAACCATCAACAGAATGACTAGGAGGAGGAACCACCAAACAGGAAAGACTCAGAGACTATGACTTATGCCACAGGTTTACAAATGGATTCAGATGTAACCAAGATGTTGGAGAGGGAATTCAGGCTAGCATTTGTGAAGACAATAGTTAGAATGGAGAAATCCATTTATGGCAACACAGAGTCTCTAAGGGCAGAAAGGAAAGCTGAACTGGCAGAATATAAAAATGCTATCAATGAGTGCCAATCTAATCTAGATAATCTACCACCTAGGGTAAGTGAGGCAGAAGAAAATATTAGTTATCTAGAAGACCAATTAATAGGCAAGAAGGGAAAAGAGGAGGCCAGAGAAAAACAACTCAGAATCCATGGAAATAGAATCAGGGAAATAAGTGACACCATGAAATGTTTGAATGTCAGAATTACTGGAATCCCTGAGGGGATGGAGAGAGAGAGGACTAGAAGATATATTTGAGCAAATTGCAGCTGAGAAGTTCCCTAATCTGGGGAATGAAACAAGCATTCATGTCCTAGAGGCAGAGAGGACCCCTCCCAAGGTCAAGGAAAACAGGCCAACACCCCAGCATGTAATAGTAAAACTCACAAATCTTAGAGCCAAGGAAACCATCTTAAGGGCAGTTAGGGGGAAGAGATTCATTATATACAGAGGGAGGAACATCAGAATAACGTCAGACCTATCCACAGAGACCTGGCAAGCCAGAAAGGCCTGGCAAGACATACTCAGGGTACCAAATGAGAAGAACATGCAGCCAAGAATACTTTATCTGGCAAGGCTTTTATTTAGAATGGATGGAGAGATGCAGAGCTTCCAAGACCAGGAGATACTGAAAGACTACCTGGCCACTAAGCCAGCCTTGCAAGAAATATTAAGGAGGGTTCTATAAAAGGATAAAGACCCCAAGGGAGATATAGAACAGAAATTTACAGGGATAATCTATAGAAACAAGGACTTCACAGGCATCATGATATCATTAATTCATATCTTTCAATAATCACTCTCAATGTGAATGGCCTAAATGCTCCCATAAAATGGCACAGGGTTGCAGATTGGATAAAAAGACAGGACCCATCCTTATACTGTCTACAAGAGACTCATTTTGAACCTAAAGATATATCCAGACTGAAAAAGAAGGGATGGAGATCCATCTTCCATGCCAATGAACCTCAAAAGAAAGATGGGGTAGCAATTCTTATATCAGACAAATTAAATTTTAAACTAAAGACTGTAGTTAGAGACACAGAAGGACACTCTATCATTCCTAAAGGGTCCATCCAACAAGAAGGTCTAACAGTTGTAAATATCTACACCCCCAACATGAGAGCAGCCATCTACATAAGTCAACTGTTAACCAAAATAAAAAGTAATATTGATAACAATATGTTAATTGTGGGAGACCTCAATACTCCACTCTCAGCAATAGACAGATCATCTACGCAGAAAATCAACAAAGAAACAAGAGCTTTGAATGACATGCTGAACCAGATGGACCTCATAGATACATACAGAACATTCCACCCTAAAACAACAGAATACTCATTCTTGAGCACACATGGAACTTTCTCCGGAATAGACCACATACTGGGTCACAAATCTGATCTCAACCAGTACCAAAAGACTAAGATTATTCCCTGCATATTCTCAGACTATAATGCTTTAAAACCGGAACTCAATCACAAGAAAAAAATTGGAAGAAATTCAAACACTTGGAAGCTAAAGACCACTCTCCTCAAGAATGTTTGGGTCAACCAGGAAATCAAAGAAGAACTTAAACAATTCATGGAAATCAATGAGAACGAAAACACATCAGTCGAAAACCTATGGGATACAGCAAAGGAGGTCCTAGGGGGGAAATACATAGCCAACAAAGCCTCACTCAAAAAAATAGAAAAATCCCAAATTCACCAACTAACTTTATACCTTAAAGAACTAGAGAAAAAACAGCAAATGATGCCTAAGCCACGCATTAGTAGAGAAATAATTGAGATAACAGCAGAGATCAAGGGATTAGAAACGAGAAACACAGTAGATCAGATCAATGAAACTAGAAGCTGGTTCTTTGAAAGAATTAATAAGACCGATAAACCACTGGCCAGACTTATCCAAAAAAAGAAGAGAAAGGACCCAAATTAATAAAATGATGAATGAAAGGGGAGAGATCACGACTAACACCAAGGAAATAGAAACAATTATTAGAAATTATTATCAACAACTATATGCCAATAAACTGAGCAATCTGGATGAAATGGAGGCTTTCCTGGAAACCTATAAGCTGCCAAGACTGAAACAGGAAGAAATTGACAACCTGAATAGGCCAATAACCAGTAACGAGATTGGAGCAGTGATCAAAAACCTCCCAAAAAGAAGAGTCTAGTGCCTGATGGATTCCCTGGGGAATTCTACCAAACATTCAAAGAAGAAATAATACCTATATTCCTGACACTGTTTCAAAAAATAAAAACAGAAGGAAAGCTTCCAGACTCATTCTATGAGGCCAGTATTACCTTAATCCCCAAAACAGGCAAAGACCCCATCAAAAAGGAGAATTTCAGACCCATATCCCTGATGAATATGGATTCCAAAATCCTCAACAAAATCCTAGCTAATAGGATCCAACAATACATTAAAAGGATCATCCACCACTATGAAGTGAGATTTATCCCCGGGACGCAAGGGTGGTTCAACATTCGCAAATCAATCAATGTGATAGAACACATTAATAAGAGGAGAGAGAAGAAACAGATGGTTCTCACAACTAATGCAGAAAGAGCATTTGACAAAATACAGCATTCTTTCCTGATTAAAACTCTTCAGATTATAGGGATAGAGGGAACATTCCTCAAGTTCATAAAATCCATCTATGAAAAACCCACAGCGAATATCATCCTCAATGGGGAAAAGCTGAGAGCTTTCCCTTAAGATCAGGAACACGACAAAGATGTCCACTCTCACCATTATTGTTCAACATAGTACTAGAAATCCTAGCAACAGCAATCAGACAACAAAAATAAATAAAATGTATTCAAATTGGCAAAGAAGAAGTAAAACTCTCTCTTTTTACAGATGACATGATACTTTATGTGGAAAACCCAAAAGACTCCACCCCCAAATTACTAGAACTCATCCAGCAATTCAGTAATGTGGCAGGATACAAAATCAATGCACAAAAATCAGCTGCTTTCCTATACACTGCAACTGTAGAAAGAGAAATTAGAGAAATGATTCCATTTACAATAGCACCAAAAACCATAAGATACCTCGGAATAAACCTAACCAAAGAGGTAAAGGATCTATACTCTAGGAACTACAGAACACTCATGAAAGAAATTGAAGAAGACACAAAAAGATGGAAAAATATTCCATGCTCATGGATCGGAAGAATAAACATTGTTAAAATGTGTATGCTACCCAGAGCAATCTATACCTTCAATGCTGTCCCAATCAAAATTCCAATGACATTTTTCAAAGTTCTGGAACAAACAATCCTAAAATTTGTATGGAATTAGAAAAGACCCTGAATAGACAGACGAATGTTGAAAAAGAAAAACGAGGGCATCACGTTGCCCAATTTCAAGCTATATTACAAAGCTGTGATCATCAAGACAGCATGGTACTGGCACAAAAACAGACATATAGACCAATGGAACAGAATAGAGAGCCCAGATATGGTCCCTAAACTCTATGGTCAAAAAATCTTCTACAAAGCAGGAAAAAATATGCAATGGAAAAAAAGAGTCTCTTCAATAAAAGGTGCTGGGAAAATTGGACAGCTATATACAGAAGAATGAAAGTCGACCATTCTCTACACCATAAACAAAGATAAACTCAAAATGGATAAAAGATTTCAATGTGAGACAGGAATCCATCAAAATCCTAGAGGAGAATAGGCAATAAGCTCTTTGACATCGGCCACAGCAACTTCTTTCAAGATACATCTCCAAAAGCTTTTGTTTCACAAAAGCAAAAAAGAACTTTTTGGACTTCATCAAGATAAAAAGCTTCTGCACAGCAAAGGAAACAGTCATCAAAACAAAGAGGCAACCCACAGAATGGGAGAAGATATTTGCAAATGACACTACAGATAAAGGGCTGGTATCCAAGATCTATAAAGAACTTCTCAAACTCAACCCCCAAAAAACAAATAATCAAGTCAAAAAATGGGCAGAAGATATGAAAAGACAGTTCTCTGAAGAAGACATACAAATGGCTAACAGAGACATGAAAAAATATTCATCATAATTAGCCATCAGGGAAATTCAAAGCAAAACCACACTGAGATACCACCTTACACTAGTTAGAATGGCAAAAATGGACAGGGAAAGAAACAACAAATTTGGAGAGGTTGTGGAGAAAGGGGAACCCTCTTGCTCTGTTGGTGGGAATGCAAGTTGGTACAGCCACTTTGGAAAACAGTGTGGAGGTGCCTCAAAAACTTAAAAATAGAGCTACCCTATGACCCAGCAATTGTACTCCTGGGTATTTAACCCAAAGACACAGATGTAGTGAAAAGAAGGGCCATAGGCACCCCAATGTTCATAGCAGCAATGTCCACAATAGCCAAACTGTGGAAAGAGCCGAGATGCCCTTCAACAGATGAATGGATAAAGAAGATGTGGTCCATATATACAATGGAATATTACTCAGCCATCAGAATGGATAAATACCCAACTTTTACATCAACATGGATGGGACTGGAGGAGATTATGCTAAGTGAAATAAGTCAAGCAGAGAAAGTCAATTATCATATGGTTTCACTTATTTGTGGAACATAGGGAATAGCATGGAGGACATTAGGAGAAGGAAGGGAAAAATGAACGGGGGAAAATCAGAGGGGGAGATGAACCATGAGAGACTATGGACTCTGAGAAACAAGAAGTCTGTAACCTACAACAGTAGAAATATTAGATTGGCAGCAGACCTATCCACAGAGACCTGGCAGGCCAGAAAAGACTGGCATGATTTATTCAGCAAACTAAAGAAGAAAAATATAGAGCCAAGAATACTTTATCTAGCTGGCTGTCCCCAGGGGATCTGGGGAGATTCCCCTTCCTCCCCCAGGAGGAGTGGTGCAGGAGCCCACTACAGGAATCTGCTGGGTTTGGAGACTCCAAAGGGGTCATGTGCCAGTGATAAAAAAGCTCCATCACAGGCCGGTGAGCATGGACTGCAGCTGGAGAACAGGCAGACAGGAGTGATTGAATGCTTTTCTATGAGGGCTCACTGAGGAGTGGGGCATCAAGGTCTTGGCTCCTCCTGGACTAGAGATTCAGAGGCCGCCATTTTCACTCTCAACCTCCAAAGCTGTATGGAAAGCTTGCAGGGAACAAAAGCTCCTGAGAGCAAACCCGAGCAGATTACTTAGGCTGGCCCCTGGCAAGGGCAGTGCAATTCCACCTTAGGCAAAGACATTTGAGAATCTCTGCAACAGGCCCCTCCCCCAGAAGATCAGCAAGAACATCCAGCCAAGACCAAGTTTACTGATCAATGAGAAAGGCAAAACCCCAGCGCTAGGGGAATACAGCACATAGAATTCATGGCTTTTTCCCCATGATTCTTTAGTCTTTAAAATTTATTTTTTTTTAATTTTCCTCATTTTTCTTTCTTTCTTTTTCTTTCTTTTTTTTTTGAATTTTTCTTCTTTCCCTTTTCAATTAACTTCTTATCAATTCCTTTTTTAAAATCTTTTTTAATTTTCATTTTTACAGTCATAGTCTAGCCCTTCATTGTGTTTAAACTTATTTTTTGTATATATATATATATATATAAAATTTTTCTTTCTTAAAATTTTGGGATGCAGTTTCGTCTAACAGACCAAAATATACCCCAAATCTAGTGTATGTTAGTGTATGGCTCTGTTTTTCACCTGCCTTATTACATTCTCTCTCTTGTTTTTTAAATTTTTCTTCTTTCTTTTTTCAACCAACATCTTATTGTATCAATTCCTTTTTTTTAAATTTTTTTAAATTTTATTTATTTATTTGAGAGAGAGCAGCAGGGAGAGGGAGAAGCATGCTCCCTGCCAAGCAGGGAGCCCGATGTGGGACTCGATCCCAGGACCCTGGGATCATGACCTGAGCCGAAGGCAGATGCTTAATGACTGAGCCACCCAGGTGTCCCTAAATATTTTTTAATTTTAATTTTTACAGTCATATTCTGTCCCTTCATTGTATTTAACCTTATTTTTTTGTGTGTATATATATATATATATATATATATATATATATATATATATATATATATATGTTTTTCATTCTTTAAAATTTTGGAATTCAGTTTCTTCTAACAGACCGAAATACACCCAAAATCTAGTGTACGGCTCTGTTCTATTCACCAGCCTGACCATATTCTTTTTTTTTTTTCCCTATTCTCCTGGTTTTGGGTCTCTTCTGATTTGTTTAGTGTATATTTCTCTGGGGTCATTGTTACCCTTTTAGCATTTTGTTCTCTCATTCATCTATTCTCCTCTGGGCAAAATGAGAAAATGGAAAAACACACCTCAAAAAAAAAAAAAAAAGAACAAGAGGCAATACCGACTGCCAGGAGCCTAATCCATACAGACATTAGTAAGATGTCAGAACTAGAGTCCAGAATAACGATTATAAACATAATAGCTGGGTTTGAAAACAGCATGGAAGATACTAGAGAAGCCCTTTCTGGAGAAATAAAAGAACTAAAATCTAACCAAGTCGAAATCAAAAAGGCTATTAATGACGTGCAATAAAAAATGGAGGCTCTAACTGCTAGGATAAATGAGGCAGAAGAGAGAATTAGTGATATAGAAGACCAAATGATGGAAAATAAAGAAGCTGAGAAAAAGAGAGATAACTACTGGATCTCGAGGGCAGAATCTGAGAGATAAGTGATACCATAAGACGAAACAATGTTAGAATAATTGGGATCCCAGAAGAAGAAGAAAGGGGGGGAGGGGCAGAAGGTATATTGGAGCAAATTATAGCATAGAACTTCCCTAATTTGGGGAAGGAAACAGGCATCAAAATCCAGGAGGCACAGAGAAACCCCCTGAAAATCAATAAAAATAAGTCAACATCCCAACATCTAATAGTAAAACTTACAAATCTCAAAGACAAAAAGAAAATCCTGAAAGCAGCTTGGGACAAGAAGTCTGTAACCTACAACAGTAGAAATATTAGATTGGCAGCAGACCTATCCAGAGAGACCTGGCAGGCCAGAAAAGACTGGCATGATATATTCAGCAAACTAAACAAGAAAAATATAGAGCCAAGAATACTTTATCCAGCTGGCTGTCCCTGAAAATAGAAAGAGTGATAAAAAGCTTTCCAGTCAAGAAGAACCTAAAAGAATTTGTGATCACCAAACCAGCTCTACAAGAAATATTGAAAGGGGTCCTCTAAGCAAAGAGAGAGCCTAAAAGTAACATAGACCAGAAAGGAAAGCAGGCAATATACAGTAACAGTCATCTTACAGGCAATACAATGGCACTAAATTCATATCTTTCAATAGTAACCATGAATGTAAATGGGCTAAATGCCCCAATCAAAAGATAAAGGGTATCAGATTGAATAAAAAAGGAAGACCCATCAATATGTTGTTTGCAAGAGACTCATTTTAGACCAGAAGACACCTCCAGATTGAAAGTGAGGGAGTGGAAAATCATTTATCATGCTAATGGACATCAAAAGGAAGCTGGGATGGCAATCCTTATATCAGACAAATGAGATTTAAGCCAAAGACTGCAATAAGAGATGAGGAAGGACACCATATACTACTTAAAGGGTCTATCCAACAAGAAGATCTAACAATTGTAAATATCTATGCCCCTAACATGGGAGAAGCCAATTATATAAGCCAATTAATAACAAAAGCAAAGAAACACATCAACAATAATACAATAATAGTAGGGGACTTTAACATACCCCTCACTGCAATGGACAGATCATCTAAGCAAAAGATCAACAAGGAAATAAATGCTTTAAATGACACACTGGACCAAATGGACTTCACAGATATATTCAGAACATTCCATCCCAAAGCAACAGAACACACATTCTTCTCTAGTGCACATGGAACATTTTCCAGAATCGATCACCTCCAGGGTCACAAATCAGGTCTCAACGGGTACCAAAAGACTGGGATCATTCCCTGCATATTTTTGGACCACAATGCTTTGAAACTAGACTTCAATCACAAGAGGAAAGTTGGAAAGAACTCAAATACATGGAGGCTAAAGAGCATCCTACTGAAGAATGAATGGGTCAACCAGGAAATTAAAGAAGAATTAAAAAATTCATGGAAACAAATGAAAATGAAAACACAACTGTTCAAAATCTTTGGGATGCAGCAAAGGCGGTCCTAAGAGGAAAGTATATAGTAATACAAGACTTTCTCAAGAAACAAGAAAGGTCTCAAATACATAACCTAACCCTATACCTAAAGGAGCTGGGAAAGAACAGCAAATAAAGCCTAAACCTAGCAGGAGAAGAGAAATAATGAAGATCAGAGCAGAAATCAATGAAATAGAAACCATTAGAACAGTAGAACAGATCAATGAAACCAGGAGCTGGTTCTCTGAAAGAATTAATAAGATTGATAAACCCCTGTTCAGACTAATTAAAAAGAAAAGAGAAATGACCCAAATAAATAAAATCAGGAATGAAAGAGGAGCACTTACAACCAACACCAAAGAAATACAAACGATTATAAAAACATATTATGAGCAACTCTATGCAGGTAAATTAGATAATATGGAAGAAAAGGATGCATTCCTAGAGATGTATAAACTACCAGAACTGAACCAGGAAGAAATAGAAAACCTGAATAGACCCATAACCAGTAAGGAATTTGAAACAGTAATCAAAAATCTCCCAACAAACAAGAGCCAAGGGCCAGATGGCTTCCCAGGGGAATTCTACCAAACATTTAAAGAATAGTTAATACCTGTTCTTCTGAAACTGTTCCAAAAAATAGATATGGAAGGAAAATTTCCAAACTCATTTTATGAAGCAACATTACCTTGATCCCAAAACCAGACAAAGACCCCATCATAAAGGAGAACTACAGACCAATATCCTTGATGAACATGGATGCAAAAATTCTCACCAAAATACTAGCCAATAGGATCCAACAGTACAATAAAAGGATTATTCACCACGAACAAGTGGGCTTTATCCCTGGGATGCAAGGTTGGTTCAACATCCACAAATCAATCAATGTGATACAATACATTAATAAAAGAAAGAACAAGAACCATATGATCTTCTCAATAGATGCAGAAAAAGCATTTGACAAAGTACAGCATCCTTTCTTGATTAAAACTCCTCAGAGTGTAGGGATAGAGGATACATATTCAATATCATAAAAGCCATCTGTGAAAAACCCATAGTGAATATCACTCTCAAGGGGAAAAAACTGAGAGCTTTTACCCTAAGGTCAGGAACACGGCATGGATGTCCACTACCACCACTGCTATTCAACATAGTACTAGAAGTCCTAGCCTCAGCAATCAGAAAACAAAAAGAAATAAAGCCATTTGAATTGGCAAAGAAGAAATCAAACTCTCACTTTTTGCCAATGATATGTTACTTTATGTGGAAAACCCAAAAGACTTCACCCCAAAACTGTTAGAACTCATACAGAAATTCAGTAAAGTGGCAGGTTATAAAATCAATGCACAGAAATCAGGGGCATTTCTATACACCAACAACAAGACAGAAGAAAGCAAAATTAAGGAGTTGATCCCATTTACAATTGCACCCAAAACTATAAGATACTTAGGAATAAATCTAACCAAAGAGGCAAAGAATCTGTACTCAGAAAACTATAGAACACTCATGAAAGAAATTGAGGAAGACACAAAGAAATGGAAAAACGTTCCATGTTCATGGATTGGAAGAACAAATATTGTGAAAGTGTCTATGCTACCTAAGCAATCTACACATTTAATGCAATCCCTATCAAAATACCATCAACTTTTTTCATAGAAATGGAACAAATAATCCTAAAATTTGTGTGGAAACAGAAAAGACCCCAAATAGCCAGAGTAATGTTGAAAAAGAAAAGCAAAGCTGGTGGCATCACAATTCCGGACTTCAAGCTCTATTACAAAGCTGTCTTCATCTAGACAGTGTGGTACTGGCACAAAAACAGACACATAGATCAATGGAATAGAATAGAGAGCCCAGATATGGACCCTGAACTCTATGGTCAACTAATCTTCAACAAAGCAGGAAAGAATGTCCAATGGAAAAAAGACAGTCTCTTCAACAAATGGTGTTGGGAAAATTGGACAGCCACATGCAGAAGAATGAAACTGGACCATTTCCTTATGCCACGCACAAAAATAGACTCAAAATGGTTGAAAGACCTAAATGTGAGATAGGAATCCATCAAAATCCTTGAGGAGAACACAGGCAGCAACCTCTTTGGCTTCAGCCGCACCAACTTCTTCGTAGAAACATTTTGCCAAAGGCAAGGGAAGCAAGGACAAAAATGAACTATTGGGACTTCTTCAAGATAAAAAGTTTTTGCACAGCAAAGAAAATAGTCAACAAAACCAGAAGACAAGCTACAGAATGGGAGAAGATATTTGCAAATGACATATCAGATAAAGGGCTAGTATCCAAAATCTATAAAGAACTTGTCAAACTCAACAGCCAAAAAATAAATAATCCAGTCAAGAAATGTGCAGAAGACATGAACCAACATTTCTCCAAAGAAGACATAAAAATGGCCAACAGACAGGTGAAAAAATGCTCCACATCCCTTGGCATCAGGGAAATACAAATCAAAACCACAATAAAATACTACCTCACACCAGTCAGAATGGCTAAAATTAACAAGTCAGGAAATGACAGATGCTGGCAAGGATGCAGAGAAAGGGGTATCGTCCTATACTGTTGGTGGGAATGCAAGCTGGTGCAGCCACTCTGGAAAACAGTATGGAGGCTCCTCAGAAAGTTGAAAATAGAGCTACCCTATGACCCAGCAATTGCACTACTGGGTATTTACCCCAAAGATACAGATATTGTGAAAAGAAGGTGCACATGCACCCCAATGTTTATAGCAGCAATGTCCACAATAGCCAGACTATGGAAAAAGCCTAGATGTCCATCAACAGATGAATGGATAAAGATGATGATGATGATGAGACACACACACACACACTATGGAATATTATGCAGCCGTCAAAAATTGAAATCTTGCCATTTGCAATGACATGGATGGAACTAGAGGGTATTATGCTAAGCGAAATAAGTCAATGAGAGAAAGACTAGTATCATATAATCTCACTGATATGAGGAATTTGAAAAGACAAAGGATCATAGGGGAAGGGGGAGGAAAATGAAACAAGATGAAACCAGAGAGGGAGACAAAGCATAAGAGACTCTTAATCTCAAGAAACAAACTGAGGTTTGCTGGAGTGAATGAGGGTGGGAGGTATTAGGTGGCTGGGTGATGGACCTTGGGGAGGGTATGTAGTATGTTGAGTGTTGTGAATTGTGTAAGACTGTTGAATCACAGACCTGTACCCCTGAAACAAATAATACATTATATGTTAATTAAAAAAATTAAAAAAAAATAGGGAAAGTCCATGCAAAGAGTGAGGTGGGATAGAAAGGGGACCATAAGATCAGCTAAGTTACAAGTGGGAGGTGACTCCCAGGGAACATGAAAAACTAAGGTCCTTAATTATGTCTCCATAGAAGATAAGAAATGTTTGAAACAAAGTAGTCTTTTGTATATCTCATAAAATAATTTCTTCGGAAGTTATTCAGAACATACTCTTGAGTTACCTGATTTTTAAATTTATTTTGAATGTGGGTGGTTGATTCTCTTTAAATAACTAAATTATAATCTATTCTATTATATGGTTAGCTTCCTTTGGTTTTTGATCTATTTTACTGGATGTCTTGTGGTGGACTGTGTGCCAATCTGGATTTGAAGAACTTGACTCTTCACAAAGGTTTACCTGTCAAAACTGTAACAGCACATGATACTTCTTTCCAGTCAGATATGGTGCTGTGTAAATTTATATACTATAGAGTAAAAAATACACATCATGTCAGAATCACTGACCTCACCAAGGAAGGATGACCATAACATGTAAGTGCAAGACCAACTACTAGCTGGAGGCTTGGAAAACAAGTCAAAGAATAACCATATTGAAAATGTAATCCTTGTGAGAAACACTGAAATATCTGGTAAATACTTGAACCAGGAAAGTGACATCTGGTCTGTTTTCCTACATCAG
Source organism: Neomonachus schauinslandi (assembly GCF_002201575.2). Classification (NCBI taxonomy): domain Eukaryota; kingdom Metazoa; phylum Chordata; class Mammalia; order Carnivora; family Phocidae; genus Neomonachus; species Neomonachus schauinslandi. The sequence goes on along the minus strand of NC_058419.1, from coordinate 49,411,148 downwards.
CGGTCCTTAGCAAATTGCATTAAAAGGAGAACAGATATATGAGTTCTGTCATTTCATATCTAAATGTTTACTGCAAATAGACTATTAAATATTTTTCCCAATATAGATAATTAAAAACAGAAATGTTTTACTTTCTTTAATGGTTGTAAATTTCTTCAGAACCTCAAGGTCTGGCCCATTCCTGAGTCTTCAGAGTTCTTAGGTTCTCTTAAGATTTAGGTCAGCTGACCTGGAGAACAAAAAGTCAGCACAGGACAAAAACAGACTTTTCAAGCAGCTTCTCTCTTGCCAGATATGGCTCAGATCCCAGGCACTCAGAGTGAGTTTAGTAACATAGTGGAACACAGTATTTTATTTTAAAATGATATGATACAGAGAAGGATTAAAATGTTAGCAAAGCCAGTTCTATTCTCAGGCATGTGAATAACTCTGTAATGCAGTTGATAAGATGTTGAGATGAGATGCTGTTGATGAGATGAGATGCAGTTGATGTTACTGTTAGTAATGCTAAAATGTATTAAGCCTTTGTTAAATGTAGGTAGTACTGTTTTGTTTTTCATGTATTATTTAATTCTCATAACACACAAATGAAGTGAAAACTTATTATTCCTATTTTATATGTGGAGAAACTGAGGCACAGAGCAGTTAGATCAGAGGTTTTTATGTTTTAACTTATCTATAGTGGAAGGAAGAAATACCAATTCTGTCTATGAACCACAGTTCTTCTGAGCTATAAATACTGAGCACTTTCTGAGGTTCTATATCTTTTAATGCAACACAGGAATCCAATAACACATTTCTTGTCTTCTACTAAATTTACCCTAAGAAAATATTACTAGCCAAAATTTATTATTTGACTTGGAATTTATCAATTTTATTTGTATCCTCTTCAGAAACTATCTGGTTGTTCATGTAGTCTTTGAGGTGTGATTCAAAAGTAATAAAACTGGTTTTCACTTGTGGTCAATAAAAACCCCTCTTTTTATTTCATAGTCATACCTATAAGGCAGAAGCATGAAATTATTATCCATATAATAAAGGTTGATATTGAGGAAGAGACAAGACATTTTTAATTTTTAGCACAATGGTTCCCAATGGCACCTGTAACAAAAAATAAACTAATACCACAGAAACTTCTCTGGTAGAGATGAAAACCTTAGGGTCCTGACTCTGAGAAGAGTTCTTTTGTAATTAAACCAGTGTTTCCCAATATCGCCCTATTATTAAAATTACTGTAGTGCTGTTGAAGAGAACATTCCAAGATGATGGAAATGTTTTATAATCTGTGCTAATATGGTAGACACTAGCCACATGTGATTATTGAACACTTAAAATGTGACTAGTATCACTAAGGAACTAAATTTTAATTTTAATTAATTTAAATTGAAATACCCACAAGTAACTACTGACTACTGCATTTGGGAGTGCAGAGTGTTTGCGAAAAATACACATCCATGGGCTTATACTAGACCTATAGAATCAGAATCAACAGTTCAGTGTCATTTGAATATGTATTTTTTTTAAAGATTTTATTTATTTATTTGAGACAGAGAGAATGAGAGACAGAGAGCATGAGAGGGAGGAGGGTCAGAGGGAGAAGCAGACTCCCTGCCGAGCAGGGAGCCCGATGCAGGACTCGATCCCGGGACTCCAGGATCATGACCTGAGCCGAAGGCAGTCGCTTAACCAACTGAGCCACCCAGGCGCCCTTGAATATGTATTATTAACATCATATTAGTCAATGCTCACTGAACAGCCAGTTTATTTTACTTCTGTTTGTATATTGCTACTGTTCTTCAAGCCCATAATTCTAGGCTACTACTGTTTCCAAAAATAATACTGCATATAAAATATATTCAGTTCTTTATTTATAAATTATAAATATAAATTAATATTTATATACTGCATGTTCTCTAATTACAGAAGAAAATGAGTTGTATTTGTACCAAGAGCCACAACTATGCTATGCTTCTTACACAGGCCTAGAACGAGTACATAGCTTTAAGAAAGTACCACATATGAAAATTTGCACTTGCAAAAAGATAAATTAGGGAACAATTATTCATTTCACAAAAGAATTCACCAAAGGGCTACTTTAAATAGCTAGCTTTCCTAAAATGAATCCTAAATAAGATTCAATTAAGATTCAATTTGCACACATCTTTTTGAGAACACATCTGTTTCCTCAAACCAGCTACACCTCTGAATCATTTGCAAAACCTCTGGAGACTGAAAGAGGTTTCTCCATAAAAGCTGTGATACTTGGTGTTGAAAACACGCTATTCCACATTTTCAAGAGCTTACCCTCACTGTGTAGGGAGAGAATCTATGTCTTCTTGTAAATTATCTTTCAGATTCTAAGTGATGGTTATAATATTTAGCTTAAGCATAGTGTAGCATAATGTAACCAGCCAAAGATTCCACTTGAAAATATTTTGAAAATGGAAACAAAAAGTAATATCCAGGCTTCCAGTTCCCAGTCTGGCATATAAAGATCGTAGAATTTGTCATTCCATCTTAATGACAAGTAAAAACCTGAACAAAATGAAAAATCAACTTCTTTTCTTTAATGAGTCAGAGAAGAGAAGTCAAAGAGCAAACCACTGCTCCCAAAATTGGAGAGACAGACAGGCAGATACAGAGACTCATAGCTTACCAGAAAGGAAACCCACCAGCACATACTTCCATAGAAATCAGTGCCTGGGTAGGAAAACCTGAACTGTAATTGATGAATTGCTGGAGGCTCAGTGTGGACAATGCTGCAAGTTAAAATCTCCAAAGGAACACAGTCAGGGGCCCCCATGTTTTGTGAGTTTTGTCTCCAGGAGCTCTACAAGGTTCTCACAATGGGTGTTGGAGAAAACTACCTTCAGGCTCCCTGCAGGAGGATGGGGAAAAACTATTTTGGAATACACCAGAGGATTCCATTCTTCTTATCATGGGCTGCCCTCAGGAGAGCCTAATCTGCTGAGGTTTTATCAGAGCCTAATATAAACAGGGAAAACTAGGATATACCTTAGTAAACTAGAAAAAAGGCAAATTAAATCCAAAGCAGAAGAAAATAAAGAGTAAGAATCAGAGCAGAAATCAATGAAGTTGAAAACAGGAAATAAATAAAGAAAATCAACAAAACCAAAAGCTTGTTCTTGGAAAAAAAATTTAAAAACTCAGTAAGCCTCTAGATAAGCTAAGGAAAAAAAAAATTAAAGACAAAGACTACTAATCTCAGAAATGAAAGAGAGGATATCACTACAGATCCCATGTATGCTAAAAGGATAATAAATGAATATTATAAATAACTTGTATGCCCACAAATTTGATAGCCTAGATAAAATGAACAATCTGCCAAAGCTCACATGAAAAGAAGTAGATAATTTAAATAGGTCTATATTTATTAAATAAATTGAATCAATAATTAATAACACTCTAAAATGGAAAGAATGAGGCCCATATAGGTTTACTTAAGAATTCTACCAAACATTTAAGGAATAAGTTATACCACTTCCTTACAACGTATTCCAGATGATAGGAACAGAGGGAATACTTTTGAAGTCATTCAATGGGGCCAGTATCACCCTAATACCATAACCAGACAAAGCTCTTACAAGATAAAAAACAAAAAACAAAAAAACAAAAAAACAAAACTGCAGACTATCTCTTATGAACATAGGTGTAAAAATCCTCAACAAAATATTAGCAAATAAAATCTAACAATGCATAAAATTAATTACCATGACCAAATGGGATAATCCCAGGCGTACAGCAATGGTTCAACATTCAAAAATCAATTAACATAATTTACCACATCAACAAGCTAAAGAAGAATCACATGATCATATCAATAGCTGCAGAAAAGCATTTGACAAAATCCAACTCTTATTCATGATAAAAGCTCTGAGTAAATAGTAGAGAAAAACTTCCTCAACTTGATAAAGAACATTTAGAAAAAATGTATAGCTAACATTCCATTTAATGGTGAAGAACTTAAAGTTTTCCCAATAATATCAGAAATAAGACAAGGATGTTCCCTCTTGCCACTCCTTTTCTTTTTTCTTTTCTTTTCTTTTCTTTTCTTTTTTTTCTTTTCTTTCTTTTCTTTTTTCTTTTCTTTTCTTTTCTTTCTTTCTTTCTTTCTTTCTTTCTTTCTTTCTTTCTTTCTTTCTTTCTTTCTTTCTTTCTTTCTTCTCTTTCTTTTTTATTTTTTTTGTTATGTTAGTCACCATATAGTACATCATTAGTTTTTGATGTAGTGTTCCATGATTCATTGTTTGCGTATAACACCCAGTGCTCCATGCAATATGTGCCCTCCTTAATACCTATCACCAGTCTAACCCATCCCCGCACCCCCTTCCCCTCTAAAACCCTCAGTTTGTTTCCTGGAGTCCATAGTCTCTCATGGTGGTACTAGAAGTCCTAGCTAATGCAATAAGACAAGAAAAGGAAATAAAATATATATGATTTGGAAAGAAAACATGGAACTATTTTATTTGTAGATGATATGTTTATCTATGTAGAAAATAAAAAAAATGGACAAAAACAAAGAAACAAACAAACAAAAAACACAACTCCTGGAATGAAAGTCAGTTTTTTTCTTATATACCAGATGAACAGATGGAATTTGAAATTAAGAATACATTGCCATATATATTAGCAACCAAAAGAATGAAATACCTAAGTCTAATAAAATATGTAGAAGATTTACATGAGGAAAACTACAAACTCTAATGGAAAATATCAAAGAAGAAATAAAGAAATGGAGATAATCCATGTTCATGGATAGGAAGATTCAATTTTATCAAGATGTCTGCTCTTTTCAACTTGATATATAGATTTAGTGCAGTTCCAATAAAAATTCCAGCAAGTTATTTTGTGGATCTTGACAAATTAATTCTCAAGTTATATGGAGAAGTGAAAGACCCAGAATAGTTAATTCAATATTAAAGAAGAACAAAGTTGGAGTCTGACACTACCCAAGTTTAAGACTTACTCCAAAGCTATAATCATCAAGAGAGTGGGGTATGGGTGAAAGAATAAACAAATAGAGGAATAGAACATAATAAAGAGACCAGAAATAGACCCACATAAATATAGCCAATTGATCTTTGCCAAAGGCAGAAAGGCATTACAATGAAACAAAGATAGTCTTTTCAATAAATGGTGCTGGATTGAACAACTGGTGATCCACATGCAAAAAAAAAAATGAATCTAGATAGATAACTTGCACCTCTCACAAAAATTGATTCAAAATGGATCATAGATATAGATGTAAAACATGAAACTATAAAATTCTTAAAAGATAACATAGGAGAAAACATAGATGACCTTGGGTATGGTGATTAGCTTTTTAGGTACAACACCTATGGCATGATCCATGAAAGAAGTAATGGGTAAACTGGACTTCATTAAAATTAAAATCTTCTGATCTATAAAAGACAATGTCAAGAGAATGATAAGCCACAGACTGGGATAAAATATTTGCAAAAGACACATCTGATAAAAAAAAATCTATATTCAAAATTTGCAAAGAACTCTTAAAACTCAATAGGAGAATGAACAACCCAATTAAAAAGTGGGTCAAAGATCTGAACAGACATCACACCAAAAAAGATATACAGATGGCAAATAAGCATATGAAAAGAAGTTCAACATTATATGTCATTAGAAAATTGCAAGTTAAAACAAAAAGGAGATGTCACTACACACCTACTAGAATGGCCAAAACCCAAAACACTGGCCACACCAAATGCTGATGATGATAGGAAGGAGCAAGAACTCTCATTCCTTGATGGTGGGAATGCAAAATGGTACAGCCACATTAGAAGACAATTTGGCAGTTTCTTATAAAACTAAACATACTCTCGCTATGTGATCCAGCAATCACACTCCTTGGTATTTACTCAAATGAATTGAAAACAAATTCACCCATAAACAAGCACACAGATGTTTATAGCAGATTTATTCATAATTGCTAAAACTTGGAAACAACTAAGATACATTTCAGGGGAAGCCTGGGTGGCTCAGTCAGTTAAGTGTCTGCTTTTGGCTTAGGTCATGATTCTAGCATCCTGGAATTGAGTCCCGCATTGGGCTCCCTGCTCAGCAGGGAGCCTGCTTTCCCTCTGCCTGCCACCCCCACTGCTTCTGTGCATTCTCTCTTTTTCTCTCTCTCTGAAATATAAATACATAAATCTTAAAAAAAAAAAGATACATTTCAGTAGGTGAATGGATAAAAGAAACTGGGTACATGCAGGCAAAAGGATATTATTCAGAGCCAGAAATAAATATGTTAAGGGCCATGAAAAGCCATGGATAAAATTTAAATGCATATTAAGTGTAGGAAGGACATCTGAAAAGTCTACATACTGTATGATTCCAACTATATGACATTCTGGAAAACACAAAATTATGGAGATAATAAAAAGATCAGTGATTGCCTGGGCTTAGGGAGAAGGGAACTATGAATTGGCAAAACACAAAGGATTTGCAAGGCAGTGAAACTATTCTGTAGAATACCAAAATGATAGGTAAGTGTCATTATACATCTGTATATAGAATGTACAGCCCAAGAGTGAGCCTTAATATAAAATATGGATTTTGATGTATGGAATAAGGATGTGTCAGTGTAGGTTCATCAACTGTAACACAAGTACCACATGTTGTTAGTGGGGGCAGTTGTGTGTGTGGGGACAGGAGGTATGTGGGAACTCTGTACCTTTCACTCAGTTTTGCTATGGATCTAAAACTGGTCTAAAAAATAAAGCTTATTTAAAAAAAAGTAATATCAAGTGTAAAGACTTGATTTAGGTAACTTTGACTTTCATGCAAAACCAGCATGCTTTAGTTACATATTTGGATTAAGATTGGCTCTGTTCATGGAATGTTTCTTGCTTCAGTTCCTCAACAATCATAAGTGAAGTCTGAAAAATTCACACTTTATCTTGGTATAAATTAGGTTTGAGAATAGTTTCCATAAAATTAAGTACATGTAAAACCTGGGAATATGCCATTACTTTAGCAAAGATAATGCAATAAAGTCTAAGAACAAGAGTCCAAAGATCTATTTTCTTTCCCTATTATTACAAAAATGGAATTTGCCTTTTCTGAGATATGTTAAATTTCCCTCTAAGAACACTGAGGAAATGTATACACAATAATTTGCAGAAAGAAATACAGAGATCTAGATGGGGGTTAAAATCTAAGTTACTGGCTAATGAGCAGGTTTGGAGATTGTCATCACAAAGGCAACTCAAGATTATTGTTTTCTTAAAAATAATTTGGCTACTTATGTTCTTGTATGGGGAATATGTCTGAACAAACCAATTTCATCAATTCCCTCAAACCTCTGATAGAACCTATGTGCCTTACCCTATTTTGTTACCCTGAACACAAATGCAAAGCAAGTCAAAACCTTTGGAATACAAACACTTTCATGGATTTGTTTGCAAATGTCTTTCTCTGGAGGTGTCTCTGTTAAATAGCACTCACTGTATATCTACTTCTCTGGGTGGCCAAGCTGAAACAAAGATCACATTTCTTTTTTTTTTTTTATTTCTTTATTTGACAGAAAGCGAGACAGTGAGAGAGAGAACACAAGCAGTGGGAGTGGGAGAGGGAGAAGCAGGCTTCCCGCGGAGCAGGGAGCCCAATGCGGGGCTTGATCTCTGGACCCTGGGATCATGACCTGAGCCCAAGGCGGACACTTAACGACTGAGCCACTCAGGCGCCCACAAAGATCACATTTCAAGCATGCAGTGCTGGGTATGACATGCTGAGAACTGTGCAAAATTTCATTTCCATTCTTTTAACTTAATACAAAAATACAACAGTATAGATCAAAAGATTTTCATTCTTTCAAATTATATCTTTTTTTCTAAAATTGTTATTTTGACATGTTTAGTAGTGTTTCCTGTCTGGTAGAAATACTTAAAAAATATTTGCTAATAATCCAACATAATTGTGCTCTGTTATGCAATTTGAATTCAAAGCATAGATAAACCTGGTTAGTAAAAAATGCTCCTGCTGTGGTTGGAATTTAGCCAATGCAAAGCAACCTTGAACATATTCACATGACCAAGTGAGAGCTCTATAAAAATTCTGTGCACTTTTCTATCTGATTACTCTATTATGTTTCAAATAATCACAATGTTGTGTATTTTCTTTTGAATAGGAGAGAAAATAAAATATGCCATGTTAGAGTAAATAAAGAAAGGGAACTAACAAAACCCATCTCAATAGGAAAAAGCAACTGTTGAAGTGTGAGCAATTTTTTTTTTCTGTAAATGTTCAATGATAATTTTTCATATCTTCTTTATAAGCAAGTATTTTATATTCTCTATAAATTGCCAATATACAATTTTATTTCCCAGTTGGATTTGAAAGTGTATATTCCTGAAGGGGAATATAAAAAAATTGTGAAAACTAGAATTACTTAATGGAGTACAAGTGTAACAGTGCATGTGTGTGTGTGTGTGTGTGTGTGTGTGTGTGTAGGGGGAAGTAAAGGGAATGATATCAGCCTCTAATTCTTTTCTAAAAAAATTATACCTTATTTAATTATCTAAATTATTAAAAGAAATTTAAATCACATTGCTAATTATCTAAAAACTGTGAAATGTGAAACTTTTTTTCCTAAAAGGTATTTTTTTTGTATTAGAAAAAGCACATGGTAAAATTTAATTTGGTAAGATAGATTGTAGCTTTTAATATAGGAAATGTTTTCAACTACCAAATGCAAATATATGATCAGTAATAGAACATTTATTTTAGGTCTTTCTCTCATAATTTTTTTAAATCTAAATTTTATGTATTTTATGAGTGAATTGGCAATGAAAAATATTAGATACAAAAGTGTTGTTGACCAATCTAAAATAATTTGGAATTGATGCTAAAAGCCAGACACTATAAACAGGTAGTTAAATATGGACTGCAACATGATTTGCTTGTTTTATAAAGTGTCAAACCTCTCTTAAAATTAATTATGAATTTTGAAATTAAGAGATCTTACATTAAAAAAAATTCAAAATCAAGAGATCTTACATAAAAATCCTGATTTTGAGCAATCAAAAAATTAGGCAATCTACCAACATGTGGCCTTCATTCCTTTAGGATAACAATTAGGAAGAGCTGAGGGGCAGCTGCCTATTTCTGCTTGTTCCAGTATACCACAGTCCCCACAGTTCCCATTGTCTCCAGACCAATGCAGCTAAGTGCCAGTTCCTGATAGGATTCACTTATTTTTGTTATTTGCCTTATTCCTGGAGGCATTTCAATGAATGATTCAGGCACATCAACAGTTTTTTTTTTTTAAGATTTTATTTATTTATTTGAGAGAGAGAATGAGATAGAGAGAGCATGAGAGGGGGGAGGGTCAGAGGGAGAAGCAGACTCCCTGCTGAACAGGGAGTCCGATGCGGGACTCGATCCCGGGACTCCAGGATCATGACCTGAGCCAAAGGCAGTCGCTTAACCAACTGAGCCACCCAGGCGCCCGGCACACAACAGTTTTTAAAAGTACACAGAAATACCCTAAGATTCCATGGCAACACTTACTGTCAGGATTGACAGGAAGCCAAATGAGTGAGCTCTAGAAGTCTCCACATCTTCCCCATAAAAGCTTTGTTTTTATTTCTTATAGAGTTTCTGTTTATGATTTTTTGAGCAAATATTTCTACGTACATAAAAAGATAATTTGGAAAAGCCATTGTTCTTTCCCAGTGGTTTCCAACTCTTTGTCATTAATTTATATATTATTGAACACTTTTCACACTAATTGATAATTTAAAAATCTTTTTGGGAATATAAAAAAATTGCAATTTTTGCATGCATAGTATTGTGATGGTTAGTTTTATGTGACAACTTGGGTAGGCTGTAATACCTACTTATTTAATGAAACATTAATCTAGGTGTTGCTGCAAAAGTATTTTGTAAATGTGGTTAAGAGATGACCTTAATAATGTGGGTGGACCTCATCCAATCCATTGAAGGATTTAAGAGTAAAAACAGGTTTCCCAGAGAAGAAAAATTTCTGACTCAAGACTGTAGCATCAACTCATGCCTGTCTCCAACTATGTGTGCTTTATGAATTTTGGACTTGCCAGTTCTACATGATGTGAGCCAATTCCTTAAAATTTCTCTGTCTCTCTCTTTGTCTCTCTAAATATATACATATCTCCTACTGGTTCTGTTTCTCTGGAGAAGTATGGCAGTTATGTTATGTAGAAATAATTATAAGTAAAAAAAATTTTAGATCATTGTATCATTAAATATTATAAAATTTAAGTAAATTCTATTGTACATCTTAGATATTCATAAAATATATATCTTTTAATTAGTTAATTAATTAATAATTAATTTGAGAGAGAGAGCTCAAGTTGGAGGAAGGAGAGGGAGAGAATCTCCAGCAGACTCTGTGCTGAGCATGCAGCCTGATGTGGGGCTCGATCTCATGACCCTGAGATCATGACCTAAGCTGAAATCAAGAGTCACACACTCAACTGACTGAGCCACCCAGGCACCCCTAAAATATAGATCTTTATTTTTACCATTTGAAATATTATTCAATTTTAATTAATTATGTGAGAAAAAATATGATTTGATAATATATAAATGGCATATATTATATTTGTGCTTGAGAAGCAAATGCATATTAAAATGTAAATTGAAATGTGACTATGTATTATAGAATCAAAATAGACAAAATGTTTTTATGAAATAATATTCAGAATTCTTAAGTGTTTTGTTTATAGAAATTCAAATAGTATGTTTTTTATACTTACTCCCCACAGCAGGGAAGGAAAAATAACTTTTATTTTACCCTCTGGGTTCTTGGCTGATGCCCCCTCCCCCCATATTAATACAGATTAACAAGAGAAACACAAACAGAAGTTTCATAACATGTATAACTCCTGTATACATGGGAGATACCCAGCTCAATGGAGTAATTCCCCTAAATGGCCCAAACTTAAATACCATTTCCAGCTAATGACAAAAGATGTTGGTGTTTGGGAGATCAGCTATGGGAGGTTATCAGAAAAAGCACTGTAAACAAGGGTATTACTGTTTTGCAGATTTTAGTCCTTGCTTTTTTCACTGATAAGGATTTTTGAAGATTTAGTGATCCTCCTTTTCCTGGTACAGAGTGGAAAGCATCCTTACAAATGGAGATTTTCCCTAAAATGTAATTTTCCTTCACAAAAAGGAAACTTTTACTCTGATTTCAGAGATTCTCTTGTGTCTTCAGCCTCTCAAAAATAATTGGTCCAAATAATCAATATTCAAAAAAGCACATTTTGGGATGGCGTATTTTGCTCCCATCATCCATGAACCATTCTGATAATATTCAAAGGTTTACAGTAGTTAGCAGTATTCTGAAAAAGATATGTTGTTACTCTATGTAATATTTGTTCCAAATAAATATTAAGGGAAAGTCAATATTTTTGCCCCTAAATTTTCTTTTTTATGCATTGATCTTTGAAGTACTTGTAACATCCTGTTCTTCTACAGATACTCTTAAAAACAGTATCATCAAGGTATAATTTGCATGTCATTATAAGTGTTCAATTCAATAATTTTTTAGTGCATGCATAGAATTGTGCAATCTCCCTACAATCCAGTTTTAGATTTTCATCATCCCCAAAACTTTTCTCATGTTCACTTGCAGTCACTCCCTTTTCCCATTCCCATTCCCAGATAACTACTGATCTGTTTTTTGTCTCTATAGTGCATAAACTTTAATTTTAACCACTTCTCTATTGAGTTGAAATCATACTGAGGCAAATGTATAGAATTTTTGTCTTATTATGCTTTTATTCAACACATATTTACTGAACACCTATTAAAAGATTAATGGTAGATATATTTGATATCCATCATAGTGTTGCAGGACTTCTTTTCCTTCAGTGCCCATGGTACTTGGTCACATGGTTTTGAAGAATGACAAAGTAGACCAGACAAAGAGTGGTGGGGAGCAAAGCAAAGTTTATTGAGTGATAGTACAAAGCTCCTGAAGAGTGAGGGGACCCAAGAGGGTTGCCACCAGAGTTTCTGTATCTAGGGGTTTTTATGGGCTTATTGGTGGGCTGTTTTAATCTGATTAACTCTCCATATGCCTGTCACCCAATCAGGTTTTTCCCCACATGCTCATCTACCTATCAGATAGTTGTTCACATGGGAAAGAGTGGAGGGCTCTTCCCAGGGTGGTATAAAATCCTTTTAAGTTGTTTCCTCTTAGAGCAGGGGTTTCTTGTCTCTGCCCTTCTTTCTTTGGATTATCCTTCATTAGTAGTACAAACAGCTGAAAGAAGGAAGTATGAGTTGAAATGTAATTGAAAATTTCATGAATTAGGGGGAACAAAGTAGATATAAGCTCCCTGCCTCATGAATTCTTTATTACGGATGTAAATTAAATGATACATAACTTAGAACATAAATAATAGAATTTGGTGAAATGATAAAAATTACAGTATCTTCTGAACTGAATGACTGATTCATGAACATGATCATCAGATATCTACCAACTACTATAGGTATTAACACAATATGCCATCAGATGTTCTTAAATTACTTCATTTTATGGAGAATAATTAAATAATATCTTTAATTTGTGATTTATAAAACAGAAAAGGCAGCATATAATTGAATTATTTAATGACTGCCTACAAAAATATTCCATAGTACTTACTTCCAGCTTTATTTAAGGTTTTAACTCTTACTACCACATTTTTTAGTTTGAAAGAGTTCAAAACAAGTCTCCCTAAAATATGCCACTTTGGCATGTGGACTATTTTGAGCTGAAAGCAATCAAGACCCAGGAGACTCAAGAAAAACTTTTACTTCTCCCTTAAACTACCTGAACGAATTTAAGTAGGGGGCCAGGCCTAGAAAGAAAGCTATTACCAAGAGATAACTTCTTTATCTGTATGGCAGGACAAACATCTAATTACCAAACATCTACTCATCTTATTGTCTTGTGACTCACCCTCTTCCCCTTTGAAACCCCAGGTCCCTATCACATTCTTTAGTGCAAGATGTAATATAAACCTCTCTTGTCTGACCTAAACTTGGGTCTGAAATTCTTATGGAGGCCCCATATATATATAATTAAATTTGTTTTTATCCTGTTGATCTGTCTTATATTAATTTGATTATTATACCAGCCAAAGAACCTAGAAAGGTAGAATAAAAAATTTGTCCCTCCCCAACAAGTCTTATTAGTCATGGTTAAAATTATTCATTAATTGGTTCATTCAACAGACTTTTTTTCCCCTTAATCACGTGCTAAGCACTATTCTACATGCTGAAAAATTAGTATTGAACACAAATATGGAGTTCCTGCTACTGCGGAACTTTCATTAAAGTAGGAGAGACAGAAAATAATAAATTGAAAAATTTTAAAAATATATGAAGAAAAATAAAACAGGATAAAGGGAATAGAGAGTGATGGGAGACGGAAAGGTGGTTTATTTAAGTAAGGTGGTCAGGGAAATTATTCCTGAGATGGTAATACTTTGAGCAAATGAAATGAATGAATGAATGAAACAAGGAAGTAAGATATGCAGTGTCTAGAGGAAGAGCAACCTAGGCAAAAGAATTTATACAGAGGCCCTGAAGCAAGAACATCCTTGCCAAATTTGAGGGACATCAGAAGGCCAGTGTGGCTATTACTGAGTGAGAGAGGGGGAGAGTATTGGATATGAGATCAGAAAGGAAGCTGAAGACCAGAATATGTGTGCCTTGTAGACAAGGCCAAGAAATTAGATTTTATTCTGAGTGATATACAAACCATTGACATGTTTAGACTAGAAGAGTGACATGATCTGATTTACATTTTTAAAGGTTCACTTTGGCTCTTTTTTTTGTGGATATGTGATAGCTGGGGAGAGGGAGGTAAGTGTGGAAGCTGAGAGACTAGTTAGAAAGTTATTCCTTGATGATAATTTTAGACTAAGGTGGTAGCAGTAAAGGTGGTAAAAAGTGGCTGGATTTGGGGGGCTCCTGGGTGGCTCAGTTAGTTAAGCATCTGCCTTCAGCTCAGGTCATGATCCCACGGTCCTGGGATCAAGCCCCACATCAGGCTCTCTGCTCAGTAGGAACCTGCTTCTCCCTCTCCCGGCCACTCTCCCTGCTTGTACTCTCTCTCTCTCTGTCAAATAAATAAATAAAATCGTTAAAAAAAAAAAAAAGAGTGGCTGGATTTTGGATAATCTGTATTTTGAATACAAGACCACAGGATTTGCTGATGTATACAATGTTGGTTGTGGGTTGTAAGGGAAAACCAGGGTGACACCAAGGATTTTGTCCCAAACAAGGAAAAATGGAGTTGCCATGAATTAAGATGGAGACATCTGTGGGCCAAACTGGTTAGGGAGTGTTAAGAATCAAGAGTTCAGTTTGGGACATGGTTTGCTTGAGTTGTCTGTTATGCATGCAAGTGGAGATGTTGAACAGGAAATTAGATTGAGTCTGGAGTTCATGGTAGAGCTAAAGAATGGAGATCTAATTTTAAGAGATATCTGTGTAGAGATGGTATTTTAAAGCCATGAGCCTGAGTGAGATCACCAAAGACATGAATGTAAACAGAAAAGAGGAGCTTAGGAAGATGGTGGAATAGGAGGATCCTGAGCTCACCTTCTCCCAAAGACACATCAAGGCAGCAAATAAATATAGTGCAACTCATTCTTAAAATGACTGTAAGACTAGCAGAATAGCTTTTTCACACAACATCCCACCCAAAGCAGTTAATGCACACAACACCCAATGAGCAGCCCCAGCTGGGATTGGTGTCCCTCAAAAGTGACTCCTGTGCTGAGAAGGCAGCCTCACCCAGCAGCATGCCCACAACAGTTGTGGCCAGGCTTCTCAGCTAGCTGCACTGGGGGCTAACTCCACCCACCAACATTTCCACACCCTCTAAGCAAGCTGTGCCAGGGCTAGCCCTGCCTACCTGTGTGCCTGCAGTAGTTGCAACCCAGGCACAGTAGAAGAGCACATGAAGTCCACACAGGGGACACTCCTTGAGTGCCTGGTCTGGTGACTAGGGAATTGCACTTCTGGACCCCATATGATGATGCCTTCTATATAAGGCCACTACTTATAAGACCAGATGTAGCTGCCCTGCCTAATAGGTAGAAATGAACACAGAGAATCAGACAAAATAAGGAGACAGAGAATATGTTCCAAATGGAAGGACGACACAAAAGCTCAGAAAAACAAACAAAAAAACAACTAAATGAAATTGAGATAAGTAATCTACCTGATAAGAGTTCAGGTAGATAAGTAATCTACCTGATAAAGAGAATGAGAGACAGAGAGCATGAGAGGAAGGAGGGTCAGAGGGAGAAGCAGACTCCCCGCTGAGCAGGGAGCCCGATGTGGGACTCGATCCCGGGACTCCAAGATCATGACCTGAGCCGAAGGCAGCCGCTCAACCAACTGAGCCACCCAGGCACCCCAAAATCGGAACTTTTAAGAAGTCTGCTCTGCTGAGGGATGTTGCTCCAGTGGCTAAGTAGGGGGTGGAACCCTCGCTGAGACAGTGTGGTCTCAGGACCCTGAGGGTCACAGAAAGACTGGGGATGCCTGTGTGTGGCCGAGCCCCCAGGTATTGGAGCCGGGAAGCTGGCTGCAAAGACAGAGATGAGGAGTGGGCTCTCAGCTCGGGGTTGCCATAAATGGTCATAAAAATGATTGTGGGACTTGAGAGAAGAGTGGGTGAACTCAATAAGAATTTCAACAAAGACATAGAAAATATATTTTAAAAAAAGAACCAGAACTGAAGGATACAATAACTGAAAATAAAGATACACTAGAGGGAATCAACAGCAGATTAGAGGATGCAAAACAAACAAACAAAAACAAAAAAAACAAACAAATCAGTGATTGGGAAAACAGGACAGTGGAAACCATCTAAGCTGAACAGCAAAAAGAAAAATAGAATAATGAGGATAGTTTAAGAGATCTCTGGGACAACATCAGGCATACTAACATTCATATTATAGGGGTCCCAGAAGAAAAGAGAAAAGAGCAGGAAATGTATTTGAGGAAATAATAGCTGAAAACTTCCTAACCAGACATCCAGATCCAGGAAGGACAGAGAGTCTCAAACAAGATGAACCCAAGGAAGGCCACATCAAGATGCATAATAATTAAAATATAAAAAATTAAAGATAAAGAGAAAAATCTTAAAAGCAGCAAGAGAAAAGTAAATTGTTACATGCAAGGGAAACCCAATAAGGTTATTAGCTGATTTTTCAGCAGAAATCTTGCAGTCCAAAGGGGATGACATGATATATTCAAAGTGTTAAAAGAAAAAAAAATAACCAAGAATACTCCATCTGGTAAGGTTATCATTCCAAAGAAAGATAAAGAGTTTCCTAGGGAAAAAAAAAAAAAAAAGTTAAAGGAGTTCATCACCACTAAACAAGCCTTACAAGAAATGTTAACACAAGAAGTGTTTTCTTAAGGAAAAAAGGAAAGGCCATAACTCAAAGTAAGAAAATTATTAAAGAAAAAATTTCACTGGTAAAAGCAAACATGTAGAAAGGTAGTAGATCAATCACTTAATTCTAGTATGAAGGTTAAAAGACAAAAGGAGTAAAATCAATAATATTTACAATAATTAGTTAAGGAATACACAAAATAAAAAGATGAAAATTTGATCTCACATACATAAAATGTGGAGGGGAATAGTAAAATTATAGTGCTTTTAGAATGTGTCCAAATGTAAGTGACCATAAACTTAAAATAGACTGCTATATACATAGGATGTTACATATGAACCTTATGATAACCACAAACTAAAACCTATAATGGATACACAAAACATAAGGAGAAAGGAATTCAAGCATAACACTAAAGAAAAGCATCAAATCAGAAGTAAAGGGAGCAAGGGAAGAAAGGAACAGAGAACTACAAAAGCAACCAGAAAATAATTAACAAAACTATCAAAACTTACTTTAAATGTAAATGAACTAAATGCTCCAATCAAAAGACATGAAGTGGCTGAATGGATTTAAAAAACAAAAACAAAAACAAAAACAAAAACAAGACCCATCTGTATGCTGCTTACAAAAGAGTCACTTCAGACCTAAAGACAAACAGACTGAATGTGAAGGGATGGAAAAAGATATTCCATGCAAATAGAAGCAGAAAAAAAAAAAAAAAAGCTGGGGTAGCAAGAGTTTTTAAATCAAAACTGTCACAAGAGACAAATAAGTCTATTATGTAATGACAAAAGGATTAATATTTCAAGAGGATATAATAATTGTAAATATCTATATAAATACAGGAGCACCTAAGTATATAAAGCAAATATTAATATACATAAAGGGAGAGATTTATGGTAATGCAATAATAGTAGGGGACTTTAACACACCACTTGTATCTATGGACAAATCATCCAAATAGAAAGGGGTAAATACCCAAAATAATAATGGGTATTTACCCTGGGATGAGGAGCAAGATGGCAGAGGAGTAGGAGACCTAAATTTCGTCTGGTCCAAAGAATTCAGCTAGATAAGGATCAAACCATTCTGAACACCTACGAACTCAACAGTAGATCAAAGAAAAGAATAGCAGCAACTCTCTGAACAGAAAAGCGATCACTTTCTGGAAGGTAGGACATGCGCAGAAGTGAATCTGAGGTGATACACAGGAAGATAGACCTCGGGGAGAGGGAGCCTTTGTCAGCCGGCTCCTGGCAAGCGAGAGAGCAGCGGAGCACAAAATCGGAACTTTTTTTTTAAATTTGTTTTTTTTAAGATTTTATTTATTTACAAGAGAGAGAATGAGAGACAGAGAGCATGAGAGGAAGGAGGGTCAGAGGGAGAAGCAGACTCCCCACTGAGCAGGGAGCCCGACGTGGGACTCGATCCCGGGACTCCAAGATCATGACCTGAGCCGAAGGCAGCCGCTCAACCAACTGAGCCACCCAGGCACCCCAAAATCGGAACTTTTAAGAAGTCTGCTCTGCTGAGGGATGTTGCTCCAGTGGCTAAGTAGGGGGTGGAACCCTCGCTGGGACAGTGTGGTCTCAGGACCCTGAGGGTCATAGAAAGACTGGGGATGCCTGTGTGCGGCCGAGCCCCCAGGTATTGGAGCCGGGAAGCTGGCTGCAAAGACAGAGATGAGGAGTGGGCTCTCAGCTCGGGGTTGCCATAAACTGTGATCTGCAGCACAGGCGGGCCACTGCTCTTCCAGCAGGGACCCAATAAGCGGCAGATCCGGGGAGACTCCCCTTCCTCCCCCAGGAGGAGTGGCGTGGGAGCACACCACAGGGATCTGCTGGGTTTGGAGACTCCAAACTTGTTCTTGTGCCAGAGATAAAAATGCTCAGTCACAGGCCAGGTGAGCATGGAGTGCAGCCAGAGACCAGGGAGACAGGAGTGACTGACTGCTTTTCTCTGGGGGCACGCTGAGGAGTGGGGCCCGAGTTCTCAGCTCCTCCAGGGTGGAGTTTAGGAGGGTGCCATTTTCACTCTCGTCCTCCAAAGCTGAACAGAAAGCTTGCAGGGAACAAAAGTTCTCGAGAACAAACCTGAGAAGATTACTTAGCCTGGCCCCTGGCAAGGGTGGGGCAATTCTGTCTCGGGCAAAGACATTTGAGAACCACGGCAACGGGCCCCTCCCCCAGAATATCAGCAAGAAGAGCCAGCCAAGACCAAGTTTATCGATCAATGAGAACAGCAGAACTCCAGTGCTAGGGGAATACAGCACATAGAATTCATGGCTATTTTCCCCCTGATTCTTTAGTCCTTAAAAGTTATTTTTTTTAATTTTCTTTTCTTCTATCTTCTTTATTTTTAAAATTTTTCTTTTTCCCTTTTTCAATCAACATCTTATCAATCCCTTTTTTAAAAATCTTTTTTATTTTTCATTTTTAGAGTCCTTTCATAGCAGTTAACCTAATTTTTGGTATATATATAAGTTGTTCTTTCTTTAAAATTTTGGGATACAGTTGCTTCTAACAGACCAAAATATGCCCTAAATCTCTAGTGTGTGGCTTTGTTCTAGTCTCCTACCTGATCACATTCTCTCCCTTTCTTCTTTTTTTAAAATTCTCTTTTTTTTTTCAACCAACTTCTTATCTTATCAATTCCTTTTATAAAATCTTTTATAAATTTCATCTTTACAGTCATATTCCATCCCTTCATTGTATTTATCCTTATTTTTGTACATATATAAGTTTTTCTTTCTTTAAAATTTTGGGAGGCAGTTTCTTCTAACAGACCAAAATATGCCCAAAATCTAATGTGTGGCACTGATCTATTCACCAGCCTGATCATATTTGATCATATACTTTTTTTTCTTTTTCTTTTTCTTTTTTTTTCTTTTTTCTTTCTTTCCCTTTCTTTTCCCCCAGGTTCAGAACTCTTCTGATTTGTTTAGTGTATATTTTTCTGGAGTCACTGATACCATTAGCATTTTATTCTCTCATTCATCTATTGTCCTCTGGACAAAATGACAAGATGGAAAAAATCACCTCAAAAAAAAGAACAAGAGGCAGTACCGACTGCCAGGGACCTAATCAATACGGACATTAGTAAGATGTCAGAACTAGAGTTCAGAATGATGATTATAAAGATACTAGCTGGGTTTGATAAAAGCATGGAAGATACTAGAGAAACCCTTTCTGGAGAAATAAAAGAAGTAAAATCTAACCAAGTCAAAATCAAAAAGGCTATTAATGAGGTGCAATCAAAAATGGAGGCTCTAACTTCTAGGATAAATGAGGCAGAAGAGAGAACTAGTGATATAGAAGACCAAATGATGGAAAATAAAGAAGCTGAGAAAAGGAGAGATAAACAACTGCTGGTAATGAGGGCAGAATTCGAGAGATAAGTGATACCATAAGATGAAACAATGTTAGAAAAATTGGGATCCCAGAAGAGGAAGAAAGAGAGAGAGGGGCAGAAGGTATATTGGAGCAAATTATAGCAGAGAACTTCCCTAATTTGGGGAAGGAAACAGGTATCAAAATCCAGGAGGCACAGAGAACCCCTCTCAAAATCAATAAAAATAGGTCAACACCCGGACAACTAATATTAAAACTTACGAGTCTCAGAGACAAAGAGAAAATCCTGAAAGCAGCTCGGGACAAGAGGTCTGTAACCTACAATGGTAGAAACATTAGATTGGTAGCAGACCTATCCACAGAGACCTGGCAGGCCAGAAAGGACTGTCATGATATATTCAGAGCACTAAATGAGAAAAATATGCAGCCAAGAATACTCTATCCAGCTAGGCTGTCATTGAAAATAGAAGGAGAGATAAAAAGCTTCTAGGACAAACAAAAACTAAAGGAATTTGCAAACATGAAACCAGTCCTACAAGAAATCTTGAAAGGGGTCCTCTAAGCAAAGAGAGAGCCCAAAAGTAACATAGACCAGAAAGGAACACAGGCAATATACAGTAACAGTCACCTTACAAGCAATACAATGGCACTAAATTCATGTCTTTCAATAGTTACCCTGAATGTAAATGTGCTAAAAGCCCCAATCAAAAGACACAGGCTATCAGATTGGATAAAAAAACAAGACTCATTGATATACTGTCTGCAAGAGACTCATTTTAGACCCAAAGACACCTCCAGATTGAGAGTGAGGGGTGGAAAACCATTTACCATGCTAGTGGACACCAAAAGAAAGGTGGGGTGGCAATCCTTACATCAGACAAATTAGATTTTAAATCTAAGACTATAATAAGAGATGAAGGGCACTATATCCTACTTAAAGGGTCTATCCAACAAGAAGATCTAACAATTGTAAATATCTATGCTCTTAACATGGGAGCAGCCAATTATATAAGCGAATTAATAACAAACACATCAACAACAATGCAATAATAGTAGGGGACTTTAACACTCCCCTCATTGAAATGGACAGATCATCTAAGCAAAAGATCAGTGAGGAATTAAAGACTTTAAATGACACACTGTACCAAATGGACTTCACAGATATATTCATAACATTCCATCCCAAAGCAACAGAACATACATTCTTCTCTAGTGCCCATGGAACATTCTCCAGAATAGATCACATCCTAGGTCAAAAATCAGCTCTCAACCAGGACCAAAAGTTTGGGATCATTCCCTGCATATTGTCAGACCACAATGCTTTGAAACTAGAAATCAATCACGAGAGGAAAGTTGGAAAGAACTCAAATACATGGAGGCTAAAGAGCATCATACTAAAGAATGGATGGGTCAACCAGGAAATTAAAGAAAAATTTAAAAATGCATGGAAACAAATGAAAATGAAAACACAACTGTTCAAAATGTTTGGGATGTAGCAAAGGCGGTCCTAAGAGGAAAGTATATAGCAATACAAGCCTTTCTCAAGAAACAAGAAAAGTTTAAAATACACAACCTAACCCTACACCTAAAGGAGCTGGAGAAAGAACAGCAAATAAAGCCTAAACCTAGCAGGAGAAGAGAAATAATGAAGATCAGAGCAGAAAACAATGAAATAGAAACCAAAAGAACAGTAGAAAAAATTAACGAAATTTAGGAGCTGGTTCTTTGAAAGAATTCATAAGATTGGTAAACCCCTGGCCAGACATATCAAACAGAAAAGAGAAAGAACCCAAGTAAATAAAATCAGGAATGAAAGAGGAGAGATCACAACCAACACCAAAGAAATACAAACAATTATAAGAACATATTACAAGCAATTTTATGCCAGCAAATTAGATAATCTGGAAGAAATGGATGCATTCCTAGAGATGTATCAACTACCAAAACTGAACCAGGAAGAAATAGAAAACCTGAACAGACCTATAACCACTAAGGAAATTGAAGCAGTTATCAAAAATCTCCCAAAAAACAAAAGCCCAGGGCCAGATGGCTTCCCAGGGGAATTCTACCAAACATTTCAATAATAATTAATACCCATTCTTCTGAAACTGTTCCGAAAAATAGAAACGGAAGGAAAACTTCCAAACTCATTTTATGAGGCCAGCATTACCTTGATCCCAAAATCAGGGAAAGACCCTGCCAAAAAGGAGAATTACAGACCAATACCCTGATGAACATGGATGCAAAAATTCTCACCAAAATACTAGCCAATAGGATCCAACAGTACATTAAAAGGATTATTCACCACGACCAAATAGGATTTATTTCTGGGCTGCACGTTTGGTTCAACGTCTGCAAATCAACCAATGTGATACAATACATTAATAAAAGAAAGAACAATAACCATATGATCTTCTCAATAGATGCAGAAAAAGCTTTTGACAAAGTACAGCATCCTTTCTTGATCAAAACTCTTCAGAGTATAGGGATAGAGGGTACATACCTCAATATCATAAAAGCTATCTATGAAAAACCCACCGTGAATATCATTCTCAATGGGGAAAAACTGAGAGCTTTCCCCCTAAGGTCAGGAACACGGTAGGGATGTCCACTATCACGACTGCTCTTCAACATAGTACTAGAAGTCCTAGCCACAGCAATCAGACAACAAAAAGAAATAAATGGCATCCGAATCAGCAAAGAAGAAGTCAAACTCCCATCTTTGAAGATGATATGATATGTTATGTGGAAAACCCAAAAGACTCCACCCCAAAACTGTTAGAACTCATATAGGAATTCAGTAAAGTGGCAGGATATAAAATCAATGCACAGAAATCAGTGGCATTTCTATACACCAACAAGACAGAAGAAAGATAAATCGATCTCATTTACAATTGCACCCAAAACCATACGATACCTAGGAATAAATCTAACCAAAGAGGCAAAGAATCTGTACTCAGAAAACTATAAAATACTCATGAAAGACATTGAAGGAGACACAAAGAAATGGAAAAATGTTCCATGATCATGGATTGGAAGATCAAATGTTGTGAAGAAGTCAATGTTACCTAGAGCAATCTACACATTTAACGCAATCCCTATCAAAATACCATCAACGTTTTTCAAAGAAATGGAACAAATAATCCTAAAATTTGTATGGTACCAGAAAAGACCCTGAATAGTCGGAGGTATGTTGAAAAAGAAAAAAAAGCTGGTGGCATCACAATTCCAGACTTCAAGCTCTATAACAAAGCTGTAATTATCAAGACAGTGCGGTACTGACACAACAAAAGACACATAGATCAATGGAACAGAATGTAGAGCCCAGAAATGGACCCTCAACTCTATGGTCAACTAATCTTCGACAAAGCAGGAAAGAATGTCCAATGGAAAAAAGACAGTCTCTTTAACAAATGGTGTTGGGAAAATTGGACAGCCACATGCAGAAGAATGAAACTGGACCATTTCCTTACACCACACACAAAAATAGACTCAAAATGGGTGAAAGACCTAAATGTGAGACAGGAGTCCATCAAAATCCTAGAGAACACAGCCAGCAACTTCTTTGACCTCAGCCACAGCCACTTCTTCCTAGAAACATTGCCAAAGGCAAGGGAAGCAAGGGCAAAAATGAACTATTGGGACTTCCTCAAGATAAAAAGCTTTTGCACAGCAAAGGAAACAGTCAACAAAACCAAAAGACAACTGACAGAATGGGAGAAGATATTTGCAAATGACATATCATATAAAGGGCTAGTATCCAAAATCTTTAAAGAACTTATCAAACTCAACACTGAAAGAACAAATAATCCAATCAAGAAATGGGCAGAAAACATGTCTTCCAAAGAAGACATCCCAATGGCCAAAAGACACATGAAAAAGTGCTCAATATCACTCGGCATCAGGGAAATCCAAGTCAAAACCTCAATGAGATACCACCTCACACCAGTCAGAATGGATAAAATTAACAAGTCAGGAAATGACAGATTTTGGTGAGGATACGGGGAAAGAGGAACCCTCCTACTGTTGGTGGGAATGCAAGCTGGTGTAGCCACTCTAGAAAACAGTATGGAGGTTCTTCAAAAAGTTGAAAATAGAGCTACCCTATGACCCAGCTATTTCACTACCGGGTATTTACCCCAAGGATAAAAATGTAGTTATCTGAAGGGGTATGTGCACCCCAGTGTTTATAGTAGCAATGTCCACAATAGCCAAACTGTGGAAAGAGCCAAGATGTCCATCAACAGATGAATGGATAAAGAAGTTGTGGTATATATATACACAATGGAATATTATGCAGCCATCAAAAAACCTGAAATCTTGCCATTTGCAGTGGCATGGATGGAACTAGAGGGTATTATGCTAAGCAAAATAAGTCAATCAGAGAAGGACATGTATCAAATGATTTCACTGATATGAGGTATTCTTAATCTCAGGACCAAACTGAGGGTTGCTGGAGTGGTGGGGGCGTGGGACGGATGGGGTGGCTGGGTGATAGACATTGGGGAGTGTATGTGCTATGGTGAGCACTGTGAATTGTGTAAGACAGATGAATCACTGACCTGTACCTCTGAAACAATTAATACATTATGTGTTAAAAAAAAAAAGAAGATATTAGGAAGGGAAAAATGAAGGGGGGGAATCCGAGGGGGAGATGAACCATGGGAGACTATGGACACTGAGAAACAAACTGAGGGTTCTATAGGGGATGGGGGTGGGAGGATGGGTTAGCCTGGTGATGGGTATTAAGGAGGGCACGTATTGAATGGAGCACTGGGTGTTATATGCAAACAATGATTTATGGAACACTACATCAAAGGCTAATGATGTAATGTATGGTGATTACCATAACATAATAAAATTAAATTAAAAAAAAGAAAGTTAGTAATGAAACTGTGGCTTTGAACATCACATTAGACCAGGTGGATTTAACAGAGACATACAGAACATTCCATCTAAAAACAGCAGATTAAGTATTTTTTTCAAGTGCCCATGGAACATTCTCCAGGATAGATCACATGTCAAGTCACAAAACAAGTCTCAATAAATTTAAGAAGATTGGAATTATACCAAGCATCTTTTCTGACCACAAAGGTATGAAACTACAGAGATATATAGTAAGCTGTTGCATTCCCATACACCAATAAGGAACTAGCAGAAGGATTAATTAAGAAAATAATCCCATTTACAATTGCATCAAAAAGAATAAAATATCGAGGAATAATTTTAAATAAGATAAAAGCCCTGTATTCTGAAAAGTATAAGACACTAATGAAAGGAATTAAAGACAACACAAATAAATGAAAAGTAATACCATGTTCATGGATTGGAAAAATTAATATTGTTAAAATATCCATACTACCAAAAGCTCTTTACATAAAATCTAGAATTCTGTGTAATCCCTATGAAAATAGTGACAGCATTTTTCATGGAACTAGAACAAATGATTCTAAAATTTGTACAATTTGTACCACAAAAACCCTGAATAGCCAAAGCAATCTTGAGAAAGAAGAATGAAGCTGGATGTATCATTATCCCAAATTTTAAATCATATTACAAAACTATAGTAATCAAACAATATGGCAATGGCACAAAAACAAACACAAAGGTCAACAGAATAGAAGAGTGAGCCTGGAAATAAACCCATGCTTATATGGTCAGTTAATCTACAATAAAGGAAACAAGAATATTCAGTGGGGAAATAAAGACAGCCTCTTCAATAAATGGTGATGTGAAAACTGGACAGTTATTTCTAAAAGAATGAAAATGAACCACTTTCTTACATCATATACAAAATAAACTCAAAATCAATTAAAGACCAAAATGTAAGATCTTAATCCATGAAACTCCTAAAAGAAAACATAGGCAGTAAACTCTTAGACATTGGTCTTAGCAATATTTTTTGGATTTGAATCCTCAGGCAAAGGTAACAAAAGCAAAAATTAACAATTAAAAATAAATCAAGCTAAAGCTTTTGCATGGTGAAGGAAAACATCAACAAAATAAAAAGTGAACTTACTGAATGGGAGAGGATATTAACAAATGACATATCTAATAAAGCATTAATATCCAAAATATATAGAAAACTTATAAAACTCAAAACCCAAAGAACAAAACAAATAATCCTATTAAAAAATGGGCAGAAGACATGAAGAAACATTTCTCCAAAGAAGACATCCAGATGACCAAGATATGCATGAAAAGATGTTCAACATCACTCATCATCAGAGAAATGCAAATCAAAACCACCATGAGATATTACCTCACACCAGCCAGAATGGCTAGTATCAAAAAGACAAGATATAATAACAAGTGTTTGCAAGAATGTGGAGAAAAGGGAACTCTTGTGCACTGTTGATGAGAATTTAAATTGATATAATTACTATGGAAATAGTATGGAATTTTCTTTTTTTTTTTTTTTTTTTTTTTTTTTTTTTTTTTTTTTTTTTTTTTTATTTTTTAATTTTTATTTATTTGAGACAGAGAGAATGAGAGACAGAGAGCATGAGAGGGAGGAGGGTCAGAGGGAGAAGCAGACTCCCCGCCGAGCAGGGAGCCCGACGCGGGACTCGATCCCAGTACTCCAGGATCATGACCCGAGCCGAAGGCAGTCGCTCAACCAACTGAGCCACCCAGGTGCCCAAGTATGGAATTTTCTAAAAAAAAAAAACAAAAAACAAAACAGAAGTAGAAATACCATCTAATCCAGTAATTCCACTTCTGTGTATTTACTCAGTGAAAACAAAAATACTCATTTGAAAAGATATATGTACCCCTGTGATTATTGCAGCATTATTTACAAAAGCCAAGATATGAAAGTGTCCATTGATAGATGAATGGATAAAGAAGATGTAGTAATATTTCTCAGCCATAAAAAAGAATGAAATCTTGCCATTTATGACAATGTGGATGGGCCTTGAGGGTAATATGCTAAGTAAAATAAGTCAGTCAGACAAAGACAAATACCATATGATTTCACTTATATGTGGAATCTAAAAAAATGAACAAATAAAAAAACAGAAATAGATTTTCAAATACAGAGAACAAACTGGTGGCTGCCAGAGGGATGAGCAAAATAGGTAAAGGGGATTAAGAGGTACAAACTTCCAGTTATAAAATAGGTAAGTCATGAAGATAAAAAGTGCAGCATAGGGAATATAGTCAGTAATATTGTATTAACTTTGTATGGTGACAGATGGTAACTACACTTAACATGGTGAGCATTTTATAATCCGTATCAATGTTGAGTCACTATATTGTACACCTGAAACTAATGTAATATTGTATGCCAATTATACTTCAATTACAAATAATAAATAGAAAAGAAGAAGGATGTTTTGGGATTTAGACTTGGAAAACTACAATGTTTAAAGGTCTGCAAAATAATAAAGATCCAAGAAAGGTGATTTAAGGAGAAACAGCCAAAAAAGTGGATCAAGAATTAAAAATGGTCTCCTTGAAAGCCAAGTGAAGAAAATAAATTCTCATATATGATCACTGTTATACAATAGGGACAATGGGTATGAGTAAGTATCATAAACTGATACTAATAATTAGGAAAAAAAAAAAAAGGTGTCTCCCAGGATTTTCCAGCCTGTGGGAGCAAATTACATCAAAATAACTTTAGTACATGAATTTTATTAGTTCATTGTTTTTAATCTTCTGATACTAGACCTCTAGCCCCCTGCAGATTTAAATAATGAGGGCTTTGCTATATTCAAAAACTCTATTTCTCTTTGCAAACTGTTCCTATTTTAGTGAGTTATGTTCATTGTGACTTATTACTTTTTGAAAGATAAATTCTCTTGTGAAGCCTCTTCATTATATCCTCCAAATAGGTTTTTGTTTGGTTGATTCTTAGACTTTCATGACATGTCCAGATGTGTTTGAAACCCAGCAGTAGACACAGATGGAATTAATTTTTAGAAGACTTCTCAGCAAAGAGACTTTGGTTGAGCTTGTCTTGTCAGTTCATTAGAACATGTCCAAACATGTCCAAACCACTAATTGTTTCTGGCTAAGAACCTATGATCTGGATTACATTTTCTGCCAAGTCATGTACAAAATACAATAGAAAAAGTGCCGTAAGAAAGCAAAGAAAACAGAGGAACTAATTTTTCCTGGGGAGGAATGGGGAAAGCTAGAAAGTTAGACAATGGAAAACTCTTCACAGAAAAACTCTGACCTTGAGGTGGACCTTGAAAGAGATGTATGATTTTGCCAAAAGAAGAAAATGGGCAGACTGGGCATTGTAGGTACAGGGTACATGAACATATCATGGAAGCATGAAAGCATATGATACATTCAAGAATAAGCAAAAAAGCTTATTCCTAGAGGAAGAGTTGACCAATGTGATGAAATAGAAAAAATAAGTTTATTCAGATTGTAAAGAAATTCTCACATTGTACTAAGAGGTTCAATTTTTTTCTACAGGGGTGTTCACTGAAGGTTTTGAGCTGCAGAATTCATTATTGAATTTATATTTTAGAAAAAAAAAGACTGATTACTATGTAGATGGTTGATAAAGAGAAAGGGGAACAATTTGAATAGTTCAATAAGAGAAAAATGAAGAACTAAACTAAGGGAGTGGCAATTGAATGGAAAATGACAAGTATGATCAAAATTCTTAGAAGTAGAGTTGACAAGGTTTAGTGACTAATTTTGCATAGCTAGTGAAAGAAAAGTAGGCATAAAAGTTGATTCTGAGGTTCCAATATTGATAACTATATAGATGATAATACAATAAGAAATAGAGAAGCAGAAACAGATCTGTAGGAAGAGACAGTGGACTCAGTTTTGAATCAGTTGAGTTTGAAGTATCTATACTACATTCAGCTACAGGTCTTTAAGAGGCAAATGGAAATATGAGCTTGGAACTAAGAAATTAGGTATAACCTATAAATACATGTTTAGAAATTATCAACATAGATGTTAGTTGAAGTCATGGGCATGATAGGGTCACCTGGGTTGAAAGTATATAATGAAGATTTATTAATTCATTAAATTCCTAATAAAGAGCTACTAACAAAGTAGTACCTAACAAAGAGTTGTGAAAAGACCTGAAAACAAAATTGTGAGAAAACTGACACAGTCCCTATTTTTATTTATCTGAAGCTGTATTACAATCTTGTGTGGAGAGACAGATGTCAAATAACAAATTACTTAATAAATTAAAATTTTGGTAAGTACCTGTAAAGAAACTGTACATGATCCTTAAAAAAAAAAAAATCCTATAGTAGAAGGACCTGAAATAATTTTTAGGGGCTGGCTAATAATAGTCAAGGAAACATTCCTAAGGAAATAACTTTTGGGATTTGAAGGAAGAGTAATAGTTAACCAAGCAAAAGGAAATGGAGGAATTTCAGGGAAAGAATAATTTTCTGTAAAGTCCTGGAGGAAAGAGAAATGTAGAGCTTTGTAGAACTGAAAGAAGGCCAATGTGCTAGAAGCACAGAGAGGAGGTGTGTTACTTTTCTAGAGATATGGAGGATTAGAAAAACAGAAAATCTCCTACTTTTAAACATCAATAATGTTGGGTAAAATACAACATACTTTTATATGTATCAGAACTTGCAATAAAGGAAATGGTTAGGGTCCTGTCAATCTATGATTTATAAAAAGCTATGCACATGATTTGCCTACAAATAAATGTAAAGTGAGGATATGTCAAAGATTTATTTAATTCATTAACAAGGGAGCAAACAGTATAGTAAAGTTGTGTCAAAGGAAAATTACAGGAATAGGGGTTTTATAGTCCAATAGGAAAGACATACTGAAAGGTTTATTAAATTAGACACAGAATTGGCTAATGTCCCTAACCCAGTAAGACCATAATCTTTAAGGTCATTATTTTATTTTTACCTGATAGGAATCAATTGCACACCTACTAGACAAAACCCAAGTTAACATCTAAATTTCCAGATTCTGGGTCCTAGTCAACAGTAAACAGTATGTTAAACCAAGCACTTTCCCCTATGTAATTAAATAATCCTTAGGTAGGCCCTTTATTCAATGCTCCAATATGACATTGAAAGGGAAAATAGCTATTCTATCATTTAATTTCTAAGTTTTTGATATTTCTTTTTCTTAATAGCAAAACAGGAGTAGTAAACATAAATTTCATGAGGGCATAGACTTTGTTGTTTTAACTGCTATATCTCTAGTGCCTATAATAACGTTTGGCATAGGAGACATTTAATGAATATTTGTTGACTAAATGAATGAATACATTTACACTTTAGTTGATCTAAGAGTATCTGCTGTTCTCCATCAATAGGACTTTGAGTTTAATGGCCACAGAAGGACAGATAAGCCTTGGATCTGTGAGAAATGAGAATTTGAAACTGAGGGTCCTCTTAAAAAGTCAAGATCTTCTGTAATCTACACCTTAAGGGAAAGAGGGACTAGAAAAATAAACCCTACCAGCAAAGGAAGTTTGTCTATATCACCTTGAGTTCTAGATTATAAAAATGTTTCCCTCCTTGAAAATTAATTTTCCCTCACATGAGTCTTCAACTACCTGCATATTCTAGTAGCAACAAATTAACGTAAGTATTAACCCCTTTATGGTGACATTTCTAGGGAAGCTATCAGACACACTCTCGTCTCAGGATTGCCATGCAGGATTAAAATAATAAAAACCCTACCAGAAGAGGCAAGACAGCAGAAGAATAGGGGACCTTGTTTCATCTGGTCCCTTGAATTTAGCTAGATAGCTATCAAACCATTCTGAACACCCATGAATTCAACCTGAGATATAAGAAAAGAATATCTGGAAATCTACAAGTAGAAAAGAGACCACTTTTTGCAAGATAAGAGGTGTGGAGAAGTGAATCTAAGTGGAGATATCTGAAGATAAACAGCAGGAGGAGGGACCCTCTGTAAGCCGGCTACCAGAAAGTGATATAGCCCCAGAAGACAAAATCATAACCCTTAGAAATCGGCTCCAGTGAGAGACATCCCTGCCTGAAAGGTGCTCAGGTGGTGAAAAGGGCAGAATTCTAGGTGGGACAGTGCGGTCTCAGGCTCTTCAGAGTCACAGAAATAACAAGGGTGCCTGAGCTGGTAGGGTTCCCATGCATTGGAGCAGGGAAACTGGTTATGGTCAGCGAGCCTAGGAGGGGGCTCTCAGCTCAGTTCACCATAAACCCCAAGCCAGGGCCTGATCAGGTGACCACTCTCTGCCTGGGGGCCATGCAGAGGACTGGAACTCAGGGACCCTCTGCTATCCCCCCAGGAGGGGTAAAGTGGGTGTGCGCACAATTGGAGGTCAGCTCTCAGTGCAAGAGCCCTGCAAAAAACAGGAATAGGGTGGCCCTCTGCCTTCCCCCAGGGAGGGGAAGAGTGGGTGAGTGCATGATCCAGCAATCGCTCTCCACACCAAGGTCCTACAAAGTGCAGTAGCACGAGATCATCCACCTTCCCCTAGGAGGATCAGTGTGGGAATGCACTGTAGGAGTCTACAGTTTGGCACACACAAAAGTGAAAACCATTTATCCCTGAGGGTTTAATGAAGAGAGGAGACCCTGATCTTTCAGCTCTGGGGCTGGAGATTGGGCATGGCCATTTTTATTTTGATCCTCTAAAGAGGCAAGGAAAGCCATCAGGGAACAAAAGCCACAAAGGGCTACCAAAAACAGCTTACACTGAGCCTGGCCTCATGGCAACGGAAGGTGCAACTCTGCCCAGGAAAAGGCACCTGAGAATCAGCGCTACAGGCCCCTCCTCCAGAAGATCAGCTGGAGGAACGGGTGAACAGCAAGTTTATGGACCTCACAGGACTGCAAAATTCCAGCGCTAGGAGAAAAGAGTATATAGAATTCAAGGTTTTTTCTCATGATTTGTTTATCTTACAGTTTAAAATTTTCCATTTCTTTTTTTTTCATTTTCTCTTTATCAACGAGTTTCTTGTTTTATCAACTCTTTGATTTTAAGTCTTTTTTAACTTCCATTTTTTACATTACATTTTATATATTTTTCATTTTTCACTTCCTTTCACTCCATTCTTTTTTTTTTTTTTTTTGCTTTCTTTACAATTTCGCAATTTAGTGTCTTCTAACACAGAGACCAAAATACACTCAGGACCAAATGGATCACCTTGTTTTGTCAATGCTGTAAGATTATATTCCCTCCTCCCCCCTTTTATTCTTTCTTTCTTTTTCTTTCCCTTTTTCTCTTTTTTTTTTTTCTTTTTCTTTTCCTTTTATTTTTGGTTCCTGACCTCTTCAGATTTGTTTGGGTTGTGGTTGATATTTTTGTTTTTGTTCACTCATTCATGTATTCTTCTCTGGGCAAAATGACTAGAAGAAGGAATTCACAACAAAAGAAAGAACCAGCAGTAATACTGCCTGCCACAGATGTAATCACTATGGATATAAGTAAAATGTCAGAGCTGGAATTCAGGATAACAATTATAAAGTTACTAACTAGACTTGAAAAAAGCATAGAGAATTTCTTAGTGCATAAGTGAAATCTAATCAGGCTGAAATTAAAAATGCTCTAACTGAGATGCAGTCTAAATTGGATGCTCTAAAATCTAAGGTAAATGAGGCAGAAGAGAAAGTAAGTGACATAGAAGACAAGTTGATGGAAAGGAAGGAAGCTAAAGAAAAGAGAGAAAAACAGCTGATAGACCGTGAGAAGAGGCTTCAAGAAATCAGTGATGCCATAAAATGAACCAACATAAGAATTTTTGGGGTGCCTGAGGGTGAAGAGAGGGAGAGAGGACCAGAAGGTATATTTGAACAAATCATAGCTGAGAACTTCCTTAACCTGGAGAAGGAAATAGACATTCATGTCCAAGCAGTAGAGAGGACCCATTGAAAAATCAATAAAAATAGACCAACACCCCGACATAGAATAGTGAAGCTTGCAAATTTTAGAGAAAAAGAGAAAATCCTGAAAGTAGTTTGAGACAAAATTTCCTAACCTACAGAGGTAGGAACATTAGAATAACATCAGACCTACCCACAGAAACCTGGCAGGCCAAAGAGGGCTGGCATGATATATTCAGGGTACTAAATGAGAAGAACATGCAGCCAAGAATACATTATCCAGCAAGGCTGTCATTCAGAATGGAAGTAGAAATAAAGAGCTTCCAGGACAGGCAGAAACTTAAAGAATATGTGACCACTAAGCCAGCCCTGCAAGAAATATTAAGGGGGATCCAGTAAGCCAAGAGAGAGCCCAAGAGTAACATAAAGCAGAAAGAAATAGAGACAATTTACAGAAACAGTGACTTTACAGGTAGTACAATGGCACCAAATTCATATATTTCAATAGTTACTCTGAATGTAAATGGGCTAAATGCTCCAATCAAAAGACACAGGATTTCAGATTGGATAAAAGAGCAAGACCCATCAATATGCTGTCTACAAGAGACTC
This sequence comes from Neomonachus schauinslandi, assembly GCF_002201575.2. Lineage (NCBI taxonomy): Eukaryota > Metazoa > Chordata > Mammalia > Carnivora > Phocidae > Neomonachus > Neomonachus schauinslandi. Next base: position 49,377,976 of record NC_058419.1, on the reverse strand, counting down.
ACTTGAGACCTAAAGACACCTCCAAACTGAAAGTGAGGGTGTGGAGAATCATGTATCATGCTAATGGACCTCAAAAGAAAGCTGGTGTAGCAAATCTCATATCAGACAAATTAGATTTTAAATCAAAGACTGTAGAAAGAGATGAAGAAGGACACTATACCATACTTAAAGGGTCTACCCAAGAAGATCTAGCAATTATAAATATTTATGTCCCTAATTTGGGAGCACCAATGATATCAACCAATTAATAACCAAATTAGAGAAACACATAGATAATAATACAATAATAATGGGAGACTTCAAACCCCACTCACAGCAATGGACAGATCATCTAAGCAGAAGATAAACAAGGAACAAAAGACTTTGAATGACACACTGGACCAGATGGACTTCACAGATATATACAGAGCATTGCATCCTAAAACAACAGAATACTCATTCTTCTCAAGTGCACATGGAACTTTCTTCAGAAGAGATCACATCCTGGGTCACAAATCAGGTCTCAAGGGGTACCAAAAGATTGGGATTATTCCCTGCATATGTTCAGACCACAATGCTTTGAAACTTGAACTCAATCACAAGAGGAAATCTGGAAGGAACTCAAACACTTCGAGGTTAAAGAGCATCCTAGTAAATAATGAATGGGTAAACCAGACAAAGAGGAATTAGAAAAATTCATGGAAATTAAGGAAAATGAAAACACAACTCTTCAAAACCTTTGGGATACAGCAAAGGCAGTCTTAAGAGGGAGGTACATTGCAATACAAGTCTTTCTCAAAAAATTAGAAAAATCTCAAATACACAAGGTAACTTTACACCTAAAGGACATGGAGATAGAACAGCAAATAAAGCCTAAACCAAGCAGGAGAAAAGAAATAATAAAGATTAGAGCAGAAATCAATGAAATAGAACCCAGAACAATAGAACAGATCAACAAAACTAGAAGCTGGTTCTTTGAAAGAATTAATAAGATTGATAAACCCCTAGTGAGACATAGCCAAAAGAAAAATGACCCAAATTAGTAAAGGCATGAATGAAAGAGGCGAGATCATGACCAACCAAGGAAATACAGACAATTTTAAGAACATATTAGGAGCAACTATGTGCCAACAAATTAAGTAATCTGGAAGAAATGGATGCATTCCTGGAAATTTATGAACTACCAAAACTGAAACAGAAAGAAATAGAAAACCTGAACAGACCCAAAACCAGCAAGGAAATTGAAGCAGTAATCAACCCCCCCCCCCCCAAAAAAAAAACAAGAGTCCATGGCCAGATGGCTTCCCGGGGAATTTTACTAAACATTTTAAGAAGAAATAATACCTATGGGTATTAAGGAGGGCACGTGTTGTGATGAGCACTGGATGTTATACACACCTAATGAATCACTGAACACCATCAAAAACTGATGATGTACTGTATGTTGGCTAACTGAACATAATAAAAAAAATTAAAAAAGAAGAAATATCTATTCTACTGAAGCTGTTTCAAAAAATACAAATGGAAGGAAACTTCCAACCTTGTTCTATGAGGCCAGCATTACCTTGATCCCAAAGCTAGACAAAAACCCCATGAAAAAGGAGAATTACAGACCAATATCCCTGATGAACATGGATGCAAAAAATATTCACCAAGTTACTAGCCAGTAGAATCCAACAGTACATTAAAAAGATTATTCACCATGACCAAGTGGGATTTATTCCTGGGCTGTGAGGGTGGGTCAACATTTGCAAATCAATCAACATGACACATCACATTAATTAAAGAAAAGACAAGAACCATAGGATCCTCTCAATTGATGCAGAAAAATCATTTGACAAAATACAGCATCCTTTCTTGATTAAAATTCTCGCAGTGTACAGAGAGAGGGAACATACCTCAGTATCATAAAAGCCATCTACAAAAATCCCACAGCAAATATCATTTTCATTGGGAAAAACTGAGAGCTTTTCCCTTAAGGTCAGGAACACGTCATTGATGCCCACTCTCACCACTGTTGTTCAATATATTACCAGAAGTCCTAGCCTCAGCAATCAGACAACAAAAAGAAATAAGAGGCACTCAAATTGGCAAAGACAAAGTCAAACTTTCTCTCTTTATAGATGACATGATACTTTATCCAGAAAACCCAAATGACTCCAGCCCCAAATTGCTAGAACTCATACAGCATTTCAGCAACATGGCAGGATACAAAATCATTGCACAGAAATCAGTTGCATTTCTATACACTAACAATGTCACTGAAGAAAAAGAAATTAAGGAATCAATCCCATTTATGATTGCACCAAAAACCGTAAGATACCTAGGAATAAACCTAACCAAAGAGGTAATGAATCTGTACTCTAGAAACTACAGAACACTTATGAAAGAAATTGAGGAAGACACAATGAGATGGAAAAAATTCCATGTGCATGGACTGGAAGAATAAACATTGTTAAAATGTCAGGGAGCCTGCTTCTCCCCCTCCTTCTGCCACTCCCCTTGTTTGTGCTCTCTTGCTCTATCTCTCAAATAAATAAATAAAATCTTAAAAAAATAAACAGCCTCAACATTTTTCACAGAGCTGGAACAAACAATCATAAAATTTGTATGGAACCAGAAAAGACTGCAAATGGCCAGGTGAATGTTGGGGAAAAAAAATAATAAAAAAACAGAGTTAGGGGCATCACAATGCCTGACTTCAAGCTATATTACAAAGCTGTGATCATCAAGACAACATGGTATTAGCACAAAAAACAGACACATAGATCAATGGAACAGAATAGAGACCTCAGAAATGGACCCTCAACTCTATGGTCAACTAATCCTTGACAGAGCAGGAAAGAATATCTAATTGAAAAAAGACAGTCTCTTCAATAAATGTTGCTGGGAAAATTGGACACCATACTCAGAAAAATGAGACTGGACCATTCTCATTTGTATATGTGATCTCATATATGATGCACAAAGATAAACTCAAAACGGATGAAAGAACTAAATGTGAGACAGAAATCCATCAAAATCCTAGAAGAGAACACAAGCAGTAACCTCTTCTACCTTGGCTGCAGCAGCTTTTGCAAGACACATCTCTAGAGGTAAGGGAAACAAAAGCAAAAATGAGCTATTGGGAATTCATCAAGATAAAAAGCTTCTCCTCAAGGGGAACCTGAACTGAAGGGGAAGTCCTCAGAGAGGGAGAAAACTCATGAGAGACTCCTGACTATAGAAAACAAACTGAGGGTTGCTGGAGGGGAGGTAGGTGGGGTGATAGGGTAATTGGGTGATGGGCATTAAGTAGGGCACATGATGTGATGAGCACTGGGTGTTATAGGCAACTGATAAATTATTGAGCTCTACATCTGAAACTAATGATTGAATTTAAATAAAAAATGAAAAAAAAAACAAGAAACGCTAATTCACACTCCATGATTACAAAGTATACCAACACACAAACAATCATGAACAAAAGTTAATCCAGAACATATCTGAAAGAGACAGAGATCAATAATAAGAAGGTTAAAGATTAATTGTGAATGCCAAACTATGTTTAATAGAAATCCCATCAGGAGGGAATAATGAGTATGCAAAGAGGCAATACTCAGAACTATAATGGTTAAGAACTTTCCAAAAGTGATGGAAGACATAAATTCTCATATTTAAGAAACCTGTTAAATCAGATGAAAGAATCCCTGAGATGAATGTGGAGAATGAAACAAAGCTCAGATCATGGAGGGCTTTTCTAACTATCTTAAGGATTTTGGTCTTTATTATAAGAGCAATAAGAAACCATTGAATGGTCTTACATAAGAAAGTAACATGGTCAGATTTCATTTGAAAAACATTTGACAGAATTTTTAAGGAATGCATTAGAAGAGGGCAAGACTAGATTCAAGGAGACCAGTTGGGAGGCTATTACAAGTGAGAGTTGATGATAAAATGAACCAGGTGGTAATAACAAAAAATAGAGAAAAGTGGACATTTAGGAAGTATAATTGGCAGGATTAGATGGTAGATTACATGTAAAAGTGTAGAATAGAGAGGAGTCAAAAACGGCTTCCAATTTTCTGTCTTGGAAAATTAGGTAAAAAGTGATAACATTTTCTGGATTAAAGAATATTGAATGTAGATCAGGTTTGTGGAAGTGGAATGGAGATCATGAGTTTAGTTTTCAACATGAGGAGTGTGATATTACTTTGAGACCCTTTTGGTTACTATTATTAAAACAGTGGACTGAAAAAATAGAAGACAGCAAAGATGACAAAGAAAGAAAAATCATAGAGAATGGAAGAAAACTAGTAGAATATGATGATACGAAACCCAGGAGAGGAGAGATACAAGAAAGTTTCAAATACTATATGAAGGCAAGTTAAGGTTATCCTATAGAAATATTGTACTGGATTTTGCAAGGAGCAAGCCATTGATGATCTTAATAAAGACCACTTGCTCCAATTTACAATAAAACTTCATTAGAATAAATAAAAGGCAGAGTTGCTTTAGACTAAAACACCATGGTGGTGAGGTCATTTTAGTAAATGTCGTGAGTTTTAATTCATGCTAGGAACAATATAAGGTAAGCATTAGCATGTTTTAAACATTAATACTGCTAGAAAAAAGACTTGGATACCAGTAGTGGTTCCCAGAGTAGTTATGTATATGTATATGCGTATATATACTATGCTATAATTTCTTTTGGAAATAAGATTATTTACTGAACTGCATATATGGGGATTGAAAATGATGGCAAAACATCTAAATAGGGCAAGCAGAGAAAAACACCTTAAGAAGCTACTCATAATAGGGACGCCTGGGTGGCTCAGTCAGTTAAGCGTCTGCCTTTGGCTCAGGTCATGATCCCAGAGTCCTGGGATCGAGTCCCACATCGGGCTCCTTGCTCGACAGGGAACCTGCTTCTCCCCTGCCTCTTCCTGCTGCTCCCCCTGCTTGTGCTCTCTCTCTCTGACAAATAAATAAAATCTTAAAAAAAAAAAAAAAGCTACTCATAAGAAGATCCAAGTTAAAGGAAAGTATTTTTTTTAATTTTATTTATTTATTTATTTATTTATTTATTTATTTATTTATTTATTTATTGTAATCTCCACATGCAACCTGGGGCTCAAACTCACCAGCCCAAGATCAAGAATCACATGCTCTTCTGCCATAGCCAGACAGGTGGCCCAAGATTCGTTTCTTGATTTGTCTTTCTCTCTCTCTCTCTTTTTTTTATTATGTTATGTTAGTCACCATACAGTGCATCATTAGTTTTTGATGTAGTGTTCCATGATTCATTATTTGCATATAACACCCAGTGCTCACCACCACACATGCCCTTAAAGGAATGTATCTTCACTATTAAATGACAGAGAGATCTGGCAATTGTACAAAACAACATAATGACTGAATTCACTCAATAATTCATTTAACCAATACTTATTGGGTATTTACTGAGCAAGGCATAGGGAACAGAGAGTAGAATGTGTTTAAATGGATATGGGAAAGAATTGGGAATAAGTTGGGGGTCACAGATGTTACATTCCATATTTGGTCATTTAAAAAAAAAACTGACAGTTTAATAGTTTGTGTTTTAGAAACTATCAAATATGTCTATGTTAAAACAATCTTGCCTGAGGAGCATCATCCAAATATCTTAACATCGAAATGACTGTGTTAAAATGGGCACATCAAAATGGCTGCATTATATTGTTTTACTATGTACCCTAACAGGGGATAAATTTAACTAAATAAGATGTCATTAGATTGAGTAGGGGTTTAAATTCCAGGTAAAGGAGTTTGGATTTACTAATTTAAGCAAGAAACTGTTGCATATTCTGAGAACAGGAATGGCATGATATATGTTGTACTTAAGAAAGAATCATCCAGGTAAATTTTAATAATGGCAATAGAAGCATTAGACTGTCATAGCTGGATGACTCTAGCTATTTTGAACATCAAACTGACTCCCCTTACTTAGATTTCAGGCTCTCCAAACAATCTTGTGCTTATAATTTTACTTCCCTTATAAATTTGCCTACAGGAATTAATGTACTACTTAGTGGACCCACACACCTGGACAGTTGACAGTCATAATTATTATGAATTAATACATTAATACATTTAATCTCTGATATATATATCTAATATATACATTATCTCTATATAATCTCTGAGATATATATGTATATATATCAGCCTGGAATATATTAGTGGTATAATATATTTATATATATATAAAATATAATATCTTATATTATAATGGTATATAGTATATACTATATATTATATATAATATAGTGGTATAATATATCATATATTGTGTATATATTATATATTGTGTATAATATATATTATATAATATATATCTCTTAGCCTGGAAGCAATAGTTAGATTGCAACCTTATTTTCAAATCACAAGGAAAATCAAAAAGGCATTTTAATCATGAATATTAAAATGATCTGAACTGCAGAGTTTTATAAAACAAAAGTATTAGACTTTGAAATGAGAGCTCTGCAAGCACTTGTGTGATGACTTGCTGACGATCTCTTTGCCAGGGACATCCTAAACCCAGATAAAATCCCTAATCTTGCTGCCTTAGTGCTGTTACCCTTTCATTTTAGATCTTGTTTATAGCGAAAGAGATTTCTAGTGAGCAAGAAGAGTCCTCTTTAGACCAGATTGATTATCATTATTTAGTTAAAAGATATGGAAAATTTTCAGGCACCGGTCCCAAACGTATTTCACTATGTGATTATCATCAGAAAGGTTTTTTTTTTTTTTTTCTGACTGATAGAAAAGCATTTTGCCCTATGAAGCTTTTCACAGATGCTCTTAGTACACATAATACTTAGTATACTTCCTTTCTGCCTATTTCCTCCACCCTAACTTATGCTTTTACTGAAATATACCTAAGCTTGTAGCAGGGGTGGGTGGGAAGCAGGCCTCACAGAGGGAAATTGTATTGGTAAAAAGGGGTTGATGGGAGAGTGAGGTGGGTGAGAAGGTTGGTAGATTTGACCTCTATAAACTGTCTAGCTTTATAGACTCATTTTGAGGGAGACTATTAGGAGTCAAGAACATAGGCTATATAGCCAGACAGGGTTTAAATCCTGGTTCTGCCCTCACCAGCTCTATGACTCTGAAAAGTAACTAAGCAACTTTATGACTGTTAAATGAAGATAATAATAGTCCTTACCAGGCAAAGTAATTGAAAGAACTAAAAAATAATGCTCATAAGGCACTTGGACTATAAGCTCCACAAAAGCCAAGGACCAGGTGTGTCTCCTTCAGTGTTCTGTCTTTGCCACCTAACATAGTGCTGGGCACATAGTAGATTGAATAATTAAATTGTTAGAGGACAGAGGGCTAGAAAAAAAAAAAAAAACAGACCTGTTTAAAGGAGCCTATGTAAAATTCTGGCACAAAGAAGTTGTTTGAGGTGAAAACTGTGGCAGAGAAGAAGGTTCTCTTAACACCTGCAGCTTTGTGTGGCTCATTCTAAGTGGTGGGAGGATCTGGAATCAACTGGCATGGTATGAACATAGAAGTGCTCATGATTAGCAGTTGTAGTGTTGAAGCTTTATTGCATGGATTAATGGGCATAGGGTGTTCATAGTGGATGCCAGAAAACAGGAGGGATTAGAGCTGATAGATTCACTTACAGAATATCCTAAAATCACTGTGGAAGTTTTTAAAGGCTCTATTTCAGCAACCTGGATAGATTTCCATCATTTTGTTCTTAAGGTAAAAGTTGACCTATTTTGTAGCCACAGGATGGGGAAGATCTAAAACAAACAGTGACTCTGTTGTCAAGCTGGTCTACCATGACAGTCATTTTCCAATATTTACTAAATCGTTTTAAAATTAAATTTTTAGTACTGTAAAGGCACTGGGAGTTTCTTGACATGAATATTGGTATCACCAACCACCCTATCCCTTAAAAGTCCCCTTTATGGATGCTTTAATGATTTCTGCTTTTGTTCCTTCTTTATTTTTCCTTTATCTTGTCTTCTAAACTGTTACTTTTTTCTTCATCTCTCCTTCTTACCTTTCTGGCTTTCCTATGCCTCATGACTTCCAATTTGGTATCTAGTAAAGCCCTTAGGAATTCCTTAGTTCCACTACCCACACTATTACACTAGGACTAAAGATGTTGCAGACATTTGTGTTAAATACTATTGTATGGTAAATAAGTATCAAACAGAATTTGATACTTACTCAATTTCATTATGAAGAGAACAAATAACAGCTTTTTAAATGTGTTAAATGAAGCTATATGGCTTGAGAGGAATAGCAAATTTCATCTAGCTTTTCGTTGATGCAGAGTTAACTTTTATGGCTTATACATCAGTGTCCACATATTTTAAATAAGGAAGAACAAATAAACACAAGAATAGAAGTTAAAGTTAGAGTGAGATGATCTAGGGAAGACTGGAACTAAAAGAGAAGAGAACCTATATGTTACAGTATGAAGTTGAAAAAGACATCCACTCCAGGCCTTTGATGATCTTGCATATGCTGTTAATTCTCTAATGCACAACTTTCCCCCAAGATTCAGAATCACATCCTGCTCTAGGTGAATGTCTCCAGGTCACCTCAATTTAGCATGTTTAAAATGAATGTATCACCTCTTCTTACCAGAGTCTTCTGTCTCTCCTCAGTAAAAGCCCCACCAACCACACAAAGGGCCAAGACAGAAATCCCTTCTCATTCCTTAGGCTTGAAAGATTTTTCATAATGCAAATCTGATCTCATCATTCTCTTATCAAACCTTTAGTGTTTTGCTATTGCCTTGGAGTGGCAAAGCTCTGTGATCTGTCCCCTGCCTATCTCTCTAGATACTGTGAGATAAAAACCATATCTGGACTTAGAAAGGAGAGATTTTATACAAAAGCATTAGTGTAAGAGAAGAATAAACTACTGAAATAAGGAGAACATTGTGACCATAAGAGCTGCAAGTCTCAAGAGTTAGGCAGAAAGGGTTTTTCTTTTATACAGGAGTAAACTGAGTTACAAAGAACGGGGTGTGGAGAAGTGGGATGAAAGGATGACACTATCTGATAGATAGATCAGACAATGTTTTATCCTAAGGCAGCATGTCCTTTTCTGGCTTAGATGGCTGTCTGAGGATGGGTCAAGTTTAGGGATCTGAGGGAAGGACAGAATCTTTCCCAAAATTTGATTAATAAGCATTTTGTTTCCATTGATCAGTGGAGACAAAAGAGTTCAGCTAATCAATTATGAGGCAAAGAATGAGAATTTGGGGGGTCTGTGTCTGACCTTGTCATATGTAAACAAGGGGGTGTCTGTGAGTACTATCTAAGTCAGATAGTGAAAGCGGTTTCTTCATAGTAAGCCATTTCCTGGAACACAAAGGGTGGGGGAATTTCTTAATCTTCCTGTTTTCCAGAAGCACCAGAGCTCAGGTAAAACTTAACCATTGTCATCGCATTTCTTAGTTCTCTCACTTAAAAAAATATATATATTGTTACAGGAAGGCTGAACTTGATATACCTTACCCAGGCATTAATCAGTATTATCATAGGCTAATATTTCCTACCCAAGTACCATTTATCTGGCTTGTTCCAACCCATCATTCAGCAAACAACTTATATATCATTGGACTGGGTCGTTTTTTCCAATTCCTGAACAAAGATGGATGTCTTTCAATGTATTCCCACTGACAATGGTGAATGTTACCTGAGCTCTGTGCTCCTGGAAAACAGCCACAGTAATTCCCCACTTTTGTGTTCTCAGAATTGGCTTATTGCAAAGGGCTACACTTTCTCCATGGTAGAGATAAGACTCACCAGATGTCCCTATTGTTTACCTATGACAACACAGAGAGCCTCCAAATTCCCATTTTTTGTCTCATAAATGATTGGCTGAACTGTTTGTCCCATTGATAAATCAGAACAAAATGCTTTTTAATCTTACTTGATCAAACTTAGCTTCTCTTGTTTTCCTAGGCCCCTCAACTTTCACTCACCCTCAGCCCAAGCCAGCATACAAATCCATGTTAAGGCGCCTCCTTAGAATAGATTGACCTCAGGGTAAAACAGTCTCTGATTATTAAAACAAAACAAAACAGCCAGACACTGATTAAAGGCAGTAAAGATAGATTTTATTTAATAGCCCCACTGAAGTAGGGGACAGACCCCACTGTAACCTGAGCTCAAATATGATCTGTGCAGAGGTATTCGGGTATTTCAAAGGGAAAATGAGAAAGTAGGAAGGGAGAACAAGTAGGGGCTCAAGTAGTGTCAGGGAAATGAAAAATTAGAGAAAGCGTGTAAGACATTGGTCAATTTCAATGTGATTAGGCCATCTGTGTCTGCCAACTGGCACTTATCAAAGGTAGGCTCCTTCCCTACCACAGAGACTAGGAGACAGGGGTCCTATTCCTCCTGATAATTACATTTCAACGGGATGGCTTTCAGGTCCTTGAGAAAGACAATCCTAGTTTGTAGAAGATACACATACATCTCAAAGGAACAGAAGAAGGATTTACAATTGTAGGGTGTTTTAGTTTTGTTTGTTTGTTTTTTAAGTAAATGCTTCTAAGAAGAGAGAAGGTTGGGGCACTATAGTTTGTTCCACCCAAAACCTATCTTGGGTAGAACAAACAGTACATTTTTTAGCAACATTGAGCTTTCTCAGATAGGAACTTAAGGGGGTTAGGGTCATAATCCTAGCAGTACTGCCTTGAGCTATTTGAAATAATGCTAGTGTTTGTTCTAGTCTCTTAGTGTGTGTGGGGAGGGGTAGATAAAATCACTTGTGCAGAGAATCTGCAGCTCTCATAGGCCAAGTTTGAGGCCTAGTTGAGAAGAGGGCTCAGAGGACACTGACTAAAGTTTGTCAGAATCTCCTATCCACTTCCATCCACTCATCCCACTCTCCCATACCCTCTTCTTTCTAGTTTTGTTCACTTCTTCCTATAAAAGAAAAGTCTTTTCTGCCTGACCTTTGGGATGCTTGCAGAGGTCAGAGCATACTCCCTATTGTAATTGCCCTCCTCCCACATGATAATCCCTGTCCCCCCTTACAATAGTCCTTTCAAATAAAGTTTCTCCTTACCTAAATCCAGATTTGTTTTTTATTTGACATGATAGCACTCTCATGCTTATCACCTTGCAATAACTTGTTTTGTGTCTGTGTTACTATATTACTTTTTAAAAGTAATCTCTATGTCCAATATGGGGCTCAAACTCATGATGCCCGAGATCAGAAGTTGCATGCTCTACAGACTGAGCTAGCCAGGTGCCCTTGTTATTCTATAAGGGCAAGGACTATGCCTGTTAACCAGAAAGTAGTATCAAACAGGAGCTCAATAAATATTTATTGACAGAAGAGGATATGAGCAGATGATGTATTAAGAATGTATGTATAATTACAAATACTCTGAACAGAATTATAGGATTCAGTTCTGTATATTGACTCTGTTATCAATTGAAGGTTTTCAAGAGAGCAGGGGATAAGTAATGGTGCCAGTAATTTCCTTTAGAAACTTTGGCTCCTGGGGTGCCTGGGCTGCTCAGTCAGTTAAGCATCTGACTCTTGGTTTTGGCTCAGGTCATGATCTCAGGGTCTTGAGATCAAGCCCTGAGTAGGGCTCCACGCTCAACAGGGAGTCTGCTTCCCCTCTCCCTCTGCTCCTCTCCCTGCTCACAAGTCTCTCTCTCTCTCTAAAATAAATAAAATGAAATTAAAAAAAAAAGAAAAGAAACTTACTCCTTAGGTAACTGAAGGTGACCAGATATTAACAATATTATCTTCCACTCCTTTCTTGTACAAATATGAAATTTCTCATTGTATATTGCAAGAAAGGAAAAAAAAAGTTTCCTCTACCCTTTTAGATTTAGTGGGTTGGGTTTACAAATTAAACTGACAAAAGACAGATTAACATGACAAAAAGCATACAATTTTTATTGATATTAATATTTTTATGTGCTTGAGGGCTTCACAAAAAAGAAATGAGAACCCCAAAAGCAATTAAACTCAGGAGCTTATATACCATTTTAACTGCAGAGAAGTGACTAGATAAAAGAAAGGGGAATTTGGGCTTCTAGGAATGATATATCATTGTGGGAAAGTACCTAGGAAATATAGGGGGTAACTGACAAAGGATAATGGTTATTTTAGTAAGATTTATGCACACTTATCTTGGCATCAGCTCCCCATCTCTGGTGATGAGTCACTCTACCCCTGGAGTACAGTGAGGACACCTTTTTCATGGGAAACTTATACCTTGCTTTTGGACGATAGAAGGACTGCAGATGGCTCTTCCTGAATCTGCTGTTTCTCAACTGCTTTCAGCTCAAAATAATCGATTTGCCAAAGTGGCATATTTTGGGGTGGCACGTTCTGATTTCCATCAAAATTCTTAGTCATTTTCAAAAGAAGGAATTTGAAGATTTATGTTTTGAGATCTAGTTTGTTGTTGTTTCTTTTAATCAGTGAAAAGATGCTTTTTAATTGTTTGTGGATTTAAGAAGTAAGCCCAAAAGATAAAATATATGTTTTATTTCCTATGTTTCCCAGTAGAATAAACTCACACTTAACGATATACTTTGGTAAACTATTCACATTAATCCCAAAGATTATATTTAAGGTGAAGAGCTATTTGCTGAGTATTTAGCAGCCCACTAAGCTCATTGATCTCACTGATATCATGGCTCAGTTTCCAGGGTGAGCTTGGTAATTAACAATGTGTGTTAATATTGTATTCCATAGTTCTGTATTCTATAGTTACCACTGCTTAGAGGACTGGCAGAACCTGAAGCTAGCTCAGTCACCTGAAGGTCTAGGCATCCCCAAATCTATCCTAAGCCACTATAGTTACCTGAGACATGCTTGGCTCTGACGTTGCTATAGGCAAGATCTTTGTGTGTTGACATTCTGGCTTTCAGCTCCTTTTAAGAGAGCTAATCACATTTGCATACCTTTTTCATTGTGAAGACCTTTACTGCTGTCTGTAAACTTTTAAAATATCTTGAACATAGCAGCAACTTTCCTCAATTTTTCATAGTCTCAGTTCATTCACACTTTAATTGTTAAATGAAAGCATTGTTGCTGAACAGAAAAGGAATATCTCAATTTGGAGAAAAAGAAAAACATTCCTATTTTGAACGTAGTCAAAACTGAAATAATGTCAAAGATTCACAAGCAAGTGTAATGACACTACTTTGTGATTTCACAGTACAAATAGGAACTAAAATTATTCAATATAATGGTCAAGTGCAAGAAGCGTAGTGTTCATCTTTTAAAATTGGATTCCTAGTAAACATGGCAAATTTAAATATAGTCCAATTAAAGAGCAGGGGGAAAAGAGAGTCACAGGAAGCCCCACACTGTATTTATAATCACAGCTGGGACTGTTTACCTAATTTCTAGTACAGTTACTCAACCAGTGTTTATTTCCACCTGAATAAGATGAGAGGGATTAATGGATATATTTTATATGCACAGAACAAAGCCAACAGGTTCATGAGAAAGGAATAGTTTGAACTAGATTTAACTGGGCAGAAGAAAATGAAAAAGATTTGAGTGGTAGTTTCAGACTTAGATTTCTTACCAAAATGTGACAGTGAATATATTTTATTAGTATATTACAATAATTTCAGTGTCATTTTTCGCGTCAGAGCCAAGCATGTCTCAGGTAACTATAGTGGTTTAGGATAGATTTGGGGATGCCTAGACCTTCAGGTGACTGAGCTAGTTTCAGGTTCTGCCAGTCCTCTAAGCAGTGGTAACTATAGAATACAGAACTATGGAATACAATATTGTCTGCCCAGAGAAGGAATCAGTAATGGAAGAGAGAGACAGAGAGACAGAGAGAGAATGAGAATAGGGAGGAGGTTCCAATATGAAATAATAGGATACACCAACAGATGATCAAAGCACATTGATGTGTGTTGTATTGGAAGATCAAGAAGCTAGGAGGTGGGCAGCATTCTAGGAAATTTGCCACAATGTAGAAGGGTTCTAGCTACCAAGCTAGGGTTCAGGGGCAGCAGACAAATCCCAGGGATGGGTATTAGTGGTAAGAAAAAGAAGGTCCCAACCTTATAGAGATATAAGTATTAGGGATATTAACAAGACAGGAAATCAAGTAAACAGTAGAAGCCCGTTTTCGGAACACAGGCATCAGGTTTAGCCCAAACTAGCAGGAATATCACTCAAGCTGAATTATGGGCCAAGAACCTTCATTATCTCATGATTAAGGACAGCATTGGCCCCCTACTATAGGCTATAGGGGTCAATTTGTGTGGTTGTGGGGAAATTAAGGCCAAAAAAATGTGGGACAAAGCCAAGTCTCACATTAGAACCAGGAAATAAACACTCAACAAGAATTCAGAGTAAAGTCAAGTAAAAGTTGCTAAAATTTGTTGGATTTCATTGTCTGGTATCTCATGAAAAAGATGTGAATGGGCAGCCCCTTCACTTGCACACACACTTTCATTCCTCCTTATCAGCTCAAAGACGGTGCAGGTATTCCTTTTCTCCTTTGTTTTATCTGTTTTTCCAACACTACTCGATCATTCCCATCAGTACGCACATAGTGGCAATATTTCCTAACTTGACACACTCTCTTGGTGCTATTCCCTTCATTCTACTATTACCTTGCTTTGCTCCCCCTTTAGCAAAACTACCTTAAAATTGTCAGTCCTCACTGACACAAACACAACTGATAGGAATTAGTGGATAAAGACCCTTAGCTTCCTCACTTCTTGGACAGGACAGCATTAAAGCATGTTCTATGGTTTCTCAGAATTCTCCTTTAGCTGGATTGTGCCTCAATTACACAAAGAAGTAACCTGATAATTAATGTAGCTTGTATTGGCTTTCTTTTCTTCCCTGTCTCATTTCTCCACCTTTCAACTGGTACTTCCTGCGATCGTATCTTGTTTTGGATTGGTTTCCTTAGTAAACCGACTGTGAGACAGAGATGTGTGCACAGGAGATTTCTTGGGAGTGCTCAGGAATAATACCTGTAAGGCTGTGAAAGGAAGAGAATTGGACAAAGAAAGAGAGCTACAATGCAGATTCCCTATAGGTATGAGCTGATTCTATTGGGGAGCTCTATAACTAGGATGTTCTCTAGAGTTGTCTCTAACAGAGACAGAGGTCAGTTTTGGACTGCTCATTGTATACAGGTTGCCCCTGGGTAAAGACTATAGCTCTTCTTGGCAGAGGGCAATACTTAGAGAAGGACTCAGCAGTAGGCCATTTGTAGCAACATTTCTGGCAGCTAGGAGGATCAGTGGGAAAAGGTCCAGCGGCTCATTATAAAATCCACTACAGTTTATCCCTTGTGCAGCTTGAATTCACTTGTTTCATATGATGTTTGCCTATCTGGGAAAAGCTCCTCCAGGATTCCAGTTGGTTTCCCTGGTATAATATAATATACATTTGGTCTTTGTCCCCAGTTCCTGCCGCAGACTTTCTAAAACCCTTAGAACTTCCTGAGTGATAGGGTTATCTTTTGTTGTTCCTAAGGAACACTTTTTAACCGCAGACCACACCTGAATTTATGCTAATAAAGTGACTGGGGGGGTATATTGCTTCAAGATGGGGGCTGGTCAGAAAGATGAAATATAGGATTGAAGGGTTGGAACATTTAGCCACATTCTCTGACATCTGGAAAGTGGAAAGGAGGCTACAGATTAAGTTCTATAAAAGTTCTTGAACAATGATATTAAGAGAAAATCTGGAACACAGTGAAATGCTCAGGGAGTGGCATGCATGGAGAGAGCATGGAAGCTCTGTGTCCTCTACAGCCCTACTATGTCCTTGCCCTATGCATTTCTCCCATTTGGCTGTTCCCAAGTTGCACCCTTTATAATAAGCTGGTAAACATTAGGAAAGTGTTTCCCTGAGTTCTGCGAGTTGGTGTGGTGATTACTGAACCTTAGGAGGGGGGTCATGGAAACCCTCAAATTTACAGTCAGTTGGTTAAAAGTATGGGTGGCCCCTGGGACTTATGAATGGTGTCTGAAGTGGGAGCAGTCTTATGACTGGGCCCTTAACCTGTGGGGATCTGTGCTACCTTCCATTGCTAGTGTCAGAATTGAATTGAATTGGTAGATAACCCAGTGGTTGTCAGAGAATTGGTTGTTGGTGTTGGAAAACAAACAAACAAATACATATTTGGTGTCAGAAGTAGTATTAAAGAAAATGCCACCAAAATCTCTTTTCCTCAAAAAACTTAAAAGAGGAAAATTGGTGGTATGAGTTCTTGATGCTGTAGCTATTTTAATACCACAACTGATATTCCTTATCTCTCTCTTTTCTATTTTTACTAGAGCTGTCTCACCCTTAACTAGTTCCCCTTCTGTTCCAGGGGCCATAATTGGTGAGATGACTCATAACTGCTGATATGGACTGAATTTATTCCCCCCAAATTCATGTTAAACCCCTTACTCCCAGTGTGACTATATTTGGATATTAGGGCCTTTAGGAGGTAATTAAGATTAAATGAGGTTATAGAGTGGGGTCCTGATCTGGTAGGATTGAAGGCCTTATAAGAAGAGGATGAGAAAGAGAAAAAGAGAGTTTGAGAAAGTTCTCCATGTGCATGCACCAAGTGAAAGCCATATGAGGACAATGTGGCTGTCTGTAAGCCAAGAAGAGAGTTTTAGCCAGACGCTAAACCCTGTCAGAACTTGATCTGGGACTTCTAACGTCCAGAACTATGAAAAATAAATCACTGTTGTTTAAGCCCCCCGCCTGTGATATTTTGTTATGGCAGCTTGAGTAGACTAATACAACCTTGTCCCCAAGGGGTTCCATGCTACTGTGCCTTTCTCAGGCCATGGCTTCTGCCTTTGTCCATTTACTACCAAAATTATCAGGAGACTACAATGAAGCAGTGGATCAACAGGGTGCTCAATGTATTCTTCACTGTTCCATTAGTAACAGCAACCTTACCTCCTCCAGATAATCAAGACTGAATTCCCCTGCCAGTACCTAACAGTAACTAATTTTCTTGCCTCCTGGTCTCTGGTACAGGGAGCCTAAAGTAACAGAAGGGCAGCTGATGTCCATGCCCTAATCCCTAGTACCTGTGACTATGTTACATAACAAGACAAATGGGATTTTGCAGATGGAAGTAAGGTTACTAATTAATTACTTTTGAAATAGGGAAATTATCCTGAATATCCAGGTGGGCATAAACTAATCACATAAGACCTTAGAAGTGGGAAAATGTTCTCTAGATGGAGGAAGAAGAGGAAGTCAGAAGAAATGTGGCAGGAGTCAGAGAGATTTGAAACAAAAGAAGGACTCAATGTACTGTTGCTGGTTTTAAGATGGAGGGAGAAACACAACTAGGAATGCAGGTAGCCTTAAGGAGTAGAAAGAGGTTTCCAGCTGATATCCAGCAATGAAATGGGGACCTCAACCCTACAACCATAAAGAACTAAATTCTGTCAATGATCTGAAAATCTTGGTGGTGGATTCTACCCTAGAACTTCCAGATAAGACCCCAGATTGGCCAACACCTTGATTTCAGCTTTGTAAAATCCTGGGCGGAGAAAGCCACAAAACTATGAGATAATAATTTATGTTGTTTTAAGCTGCCATGTTTGTGGTAATTTTTATAGCATCAATAGAAAATGTTTCCACAGAGTTTGAAGTAATGGGAATAGGAAACACACATTGCCCAGTGGGTCACTGAGGGTGATGGTAAACAGGTCAATTCTTACTATCACTCCTTGGTTCTTAGAGACATATTTTATATCTATCAGGGACATACTACCATAAAATGATCATTGATTTAGGTTATATAACATATCCTAGAGGATGATATCCCATCTGCAGCTTAAGCTGGTTTCTCAATTGATTCATTAAGAGCTATTCCATCATCCTATAGGCCAGCAGCATTTAGACTGTGCATTATGTTATAGGATCAGTGGATACTATATGTATGTGGATCCACTACTAAACCTTTTTTGTAAAGTTGATTCCTTGATTTGCTGCATTATGTAGTTTCCTACTGGTACAGCAAATATTATAAGTTCTTAGGCAGTCATGCTGGCTAAAGCAAGAAAGGCAGGCCCATTCCTAAAATACATGTCAATTTTATCCAGGGTGGAGGATATCCAATGTAATCCCCTTGTCATCTAGTGGCTGATTGGTTTCCTTGAGGGAAGGTGCCATATTAGTGACTCAAATTTGGTTTCTGTTCCTAGGTGGTTATACATTTGGCAGCACCAATAACTAGATCAGCTTGGGCTAGTGAGACTTCATGATATTTAGCGCATTCTTAGCCTCCATACTTGCAAACCAGGGGTTCTCCATTCATGTACCCATTGTACCAGACTAGAGTAGCCTAATTGCTTTTTCTTTTGTTATGTAGTACCTCTTCCATGTAGGGTGTGCTCTGACAGGTGTTAAAATACAAAATAAATATCTTCATGTTACATGACAACTTCCATAGATTCACCCACTATGTTTATTTTTTTAAATATTTTATTTATTTATTTGAGAGAGAGAGAGAGAGAGAGAGAGAGAGCACAAGTGGGGGGAGGGTCAGAGAGAAGCAGACACCCGGCTGAGAAGGGAGCCCAACATGGGGCTCCATCCCAGGACCCTGAGAACATGACCTGAGCCTAAGGCAGATGCTTAACCAACTGAGCCATCTAGGAGACCCCATCCACTATGTTTCTTTCACAGACCTTCTTATCTTTGATTTCAGTCTTTTTACTTATGTACCCTTGACCGATCAACCAAGCCATTTTTCCACTGCCCATGAGTCCCTATGTAGTCAAACCTCTGACCACCTCTCTTGTCTCATGAAGTGGGTAATCTGGTATACTACATGAAATTCTGGACACTGAGAGGATTTTCCTTCATGGTTGTCCTTCAAAGCCACCCCTGTATAGGACCCTAATGTAGCCAGAGTTCATTTAAGCTTCCACCCATATACCAAGTTGATCCAGCCATGAACTAAACTCAGCATTTTCCTTCTTGATCAGCTGATCATAAGCTACCTACTCCATCTGACCACAGACAAAACTTAGGGCGATGGACAGGTGTAACAGTGGTGAATGGTTTGGGGATATGGACTACCTGCTCATGAAGCTTACATGTGATTTCTGGCTCTGGTAGCATTTGATCCTGGATGTACTGCCTCCAAATAATGATGGACTGATTTTGGTCCTGCTTGACCTTAAGACTTGGTTGATGTGAGAGAACCCAGGTTATGATGGGCATTTTGGGATGCTACACACCTTTCAAAATATTTTCTCAGGTGATGTACTGGGCTGTGATAGAGACACAGCACCTGACCACAAGCTTTACTAGTCTGTTTCCACATAGCTGCTAAAGGAACCCCCTGACAGTATGTCAAATTATACCACTTCTCTGCTCAAAACCTTTCAATGGCTTCCCATGTCACTTAAAACCCAAAGTCATTACAATGACTTACAAGACCCAATATGATCTGGCACTTTCATACATCTCTGCCCTCATTTGAAACCACTCTCCTCTCTCATTCTGTTCTAGTCACACGGGTCTCTTGCTGTTCTTTACATATACTAATTATGATCCCATATCAGGGTATTTGGACTTACTGTACAATTTTCCCAGAACATTCTTTCACCTAGTACTTGCATGGCTTCCTCTGTTACCTCGTTCACATCTCTGGTCAAATGTGTCCATATCAGAGAGAAATTACCTGACCACCTTAGCTAAAATGGTATTTCTTATACATGCTATGCAATATTTCCTTAACTCTGCCTTAGATTTCTTTAGAGCACCACTTATTTATTATAGTTTTATTATTTGTGTGCATTCTGTTTTCTCCTCTTATAAGCTCTAGGAGTGCAAGGATTTTTGTCTTTACTATTGTATTCTAGCACCTAAAAAATATGTCTGGAATATTAAGTATTCAGTAAATATTTGTTAAATAAATTAATACATGCATTTGTCATTCTTTTGGGTTGCCTACAGAGCAGCCAGTGTTGCCCTGTTAGAATACGTGAGATCAAGTCACTCCTCTGCTCAAAATGCTCCAGTGATTTTCCATCTTACTCAGAGTGAAAGCAAAGTCTTATTAGTCTACAGGGCCCTAACCGATCCAACCTCATTTTCCTTGCTAACATTGTTTTAGTTACACTGGCCTATTTGCTGTTCTTTGAACATCTCAGATCTGGTCTGAACTCAAAGCCTTTGGGCTTGATGTTATCTCTCCCTAAAATGCACTTGCCCACAGTTGGATGCCTTGCTGCTGCCTCACCTTCTTTGGGATTTTACTCAGTTGTAACCTTTGAAGGAAAAATTTTTCTGTTCATCTCATTTAAAACTGCATTCTCTCTAATTTTGACTATTCCTCTGCTTAATTTTTCTACCTAGCAATTACTATTCCTCTGCTTAATTTTTCTTTCTTTTTTTTTTAGGGTTTATTTATTTATTTGAGAGAGAGAGAGCACATGAGAGGGGGGTGGGTCAGAGGGAGAGGCAGACTCCCCACCGAGCAGGAAGCCCAATGTGGGGCTCGATGCCAGGACCCTGGGATCACGACCTGAGCCGAAAGCAGACGCTTAATGACTGAGCCACCCAGGAGACCCCTCTGCTTAATTTTTCTACCTGGCAATACATCTAATATATTGTATATTTTATTAATCTGCTTATTGTTTCTCTCCCTTCACTGCAATGTCCATAAATGCAGGTATTTTTTTCTCTTTTTTACACTGCTATGTTTTTAGCACTGAGAACATTTCCTGGCTTATGGTAGGCACTTATTACATATTCATGGCATTAAGGAATTTGATTTTGAGAGACAACAATATCAGTGACTCTAGTTGCATGATCTAGTGTCCAGGGTGTGTAAATTGCTGTGTTTGTTTCCAGTGGCAGAGGTAGTAGCATTGATTGTAGTAGTGGGTTCATCACTACACCAATTCTGTGGTGCAATTTTAGTGCTTTTTTTTTTTTTTTGGCTACATATTCTTCATGCCAGATTCTCTGACCCTTTTGGGGACTCTGAGAACCTCTCATATCCTGGAATAAACTCTTGATGCTTAATTAGCCAAAGTTTGTTTCTGTTGCTTGCATCTAAGAATGCTAACTGATATAGACATTAGAATTATTCCAGCAATAATTAGTTGAAACAACATATCTTTTAGGAAATCTGAGAAATCTGGACTTGATTTCTGGTTTGGTTGCAACTGAAGACAGTGAAAGTCCAGATAGTATTAAGAGATGGGATCCATTGTTGGGTCCAATGGTAGAATTATTCCTCCATTGGGTTTTAAGACCTTTATATGAGCAGAGGACAGAATTGTAGGACTGAGAGGAAAAAATACTATAAAGGGATCCAGAGCAAATGAAGGCTACAAGGTAAATTACTCTATCACTTAGAATGTATGACCCAGTAGATCCCTGTGTATAAAATGTACCCATGGCAAGTTGGGGTGCAGGATAAATACTGGAGTAAACTTCCCACAGTAAGGGGAAACATGATGCAGACCTAAAGGGTTTTAGAAATAAAATTTTCTTTGGCAAATCCCCTCTCTCCTTTTGAGAAACAGCTCCTAGCTTGCTGATCTGGGCTCTGATAGAGACTGAAAACCTGACCATGGATATCAAGTACCTATGTGACCTCAACTACCCATTATGATATAGGTGTTATTTGATCTGCTAAGTCATAAACGTCAACACCCACAGCATTCCATTGTTTAGAGGAAGTAGTGTACACAAGATTGGATTTGGACAGGTCCTGTAGGCACAAGTAATTTGTATGAACAGATAATTCACACTTCCAATTTGCCTATTTCAGTTGCACTGTCATCCTTCTTAAAATTGACACATTTCATTTCCTGGATATTTCCTGATGACCAGCTAACTAAAGAAAAACAGTTGAGCTTGGTTTATAGATGGTTCTGAATGATGTGCTGACAACAGCAAAAAGTGGACTACTGTAGTACTATAGGCTCACTTAGAGGTTACCCTTAAAAATATTGGTGAAGGGAATTCCTTCCAATTGACTGAAACTCAAGCCATATATCTCATTGTCCACTTTGCCTGGAAGGATATATGGCCTGAGGTGTGGATCATTATTTATTCATGGGTAGTGGCTAAGGGTTTGGCTGGGTGATTAGAGAATCTGAAGAATAAGATTGGAGGACTGGTAATAAAGAAGTTTGAGTAAGAGGTTTCTTCCTGGATCTCTCAGAATGGGTACAAAGCAAGAGAATGTATCACATCTTAACATTTGCCGAAAGTCATCATTGGCACAGCAGGTTTTCAAAAATCAGAGGGAAAAAAAAAGATTTTCCTCTATAATAATAGTAGGGGTTCTTTCCCCAATCTTCCTAGTGCTTGCTCAGTGGGTTATTATAAAGTGATGGCCATGGTGGCAGGAATGGAATTTCTCCCTGGCATCAATATGAAATCTCTCTCACCAAGATTGGCCTTTCTGAGTGGCCAGTTTACCTACAGTAATACCTGACACTGAGCCCCAGTACAGTCAGCCACCTAATGACAGATGATTATAGTCGATTCTGTCATGAAGAAGGCAAAATTTTTCCTTACTGGGATAAAATATTTTGATATGCTTCCTTCACTCAGCATGCTTCTGCTAGTACATATTAAATGCCATATACATAGTCATAGTATACCAGACAATATTACCTTCAACCACAGAACTCATCTTTTAGCAAAAGAAGCAAGAAAATGAATTGGCTGATTTCCATTCATTTTCACTGATTTTACCATGAATTCCATCACCCAGAAGTAGACTGATTTATGGTACAGTATGCCTTTATATTAAAGACACAGTCACTGCCAACTGAGAGGTATTCATGTGAGGTTCAGGTACTCTTCTATGGGATGCATAGAAGTATTTTATCTGAACCCGTGATCAATGCATATTGTAAAGCTTCTCTCATAGTCAAATTACATAAATCTGGGAACCAATGGGAGAAAGTGGGCATGATACCTCTTTCTCACTATTCCACCTAATAAAGGTAACTCTAGGGTTAGTCGATTGAAAGATCTTACTGCTTAGAGGAGGAAAGTTTGCACCAGGAGTACAATAATGGTTATACTAAATTGAAAAGCAAAATATCAACTGGCCATTTCAGATGCCTCATTTACATTGGGTAACAGGCAAAAAATGTGGTTACATTATTAACTCAATTAAGGTTGGAGTTACACAATTGATGTAGAGAGAAATAACATCCCTGGGGGTGCTTCTAGTACTTCTATGTCCAGTGGCCAGTAGTAAAGGGGAATATAGGAACCTTAATCAGGTAAAACTACTAAAACTCAGATCTTTCACCTGACCTGGTAAAAAACGCTAGGAAGTTGAAGTGATAGAGCTAAGAGAAAAGGGAAAATCAATAGGTAGTAGAGGAAGGAAGTCATTAATACTCATTGTGGCCTTGTGATTAGATGCAGAAAAAAGGACAATAGCATTGTTCCATATAATTTTCCTTAATGTGTTATATGCATTGCATATTTTAACTAATTTTTCCTACCTTCCCAAGTATATTTTAGGTGTATTGATAATCATTAAAATTATGGGGTGTCTTGTTTATCATTAAATTTACCAAATTAGAATACTGAGAGAGGGTTGTGAGGCAAAAAGAGGAATAATAAACCATTATGAAGACATCATGGATTTGGAGTTGGGTAAAACAAATGACAAGAACTTTTGGTTGATACCTTGTTTTAGTCTGTTTGGGCAGATATTAAAAAATACCATTCAACTGAGTAGTTTAGGGGCTCCTGGGTGGCACAGTCAGTTAAACATCTGACTCTTGGTTTTAGCTCAGGTCGTGATCTCAGTATCAAAATCAAGGCCTGCGTCAGGCTCTGCACTCAGCACAGAGTCTGTGAATCTTCTCCCTCTCCTTCTGCCCCTCCTGCTTGTGCACTCTCTCTCTCAAATAAATCGTCTAAAAACCTGACTAGTTTGTAAACAACAAAACATTCTCACAGTTCTTGAGGCTGGGAAATCTAATATTGAGGCATGGCAAATTTGTTGTCTGCTAAAAGTCAGCTTCCTCAGAGATGCCTATTTTCTCACTGTATCCTCACATGGTAGAAGGGACTAGAGCACTCTCCAGGGCCCCTTTTATAAGGGCTCTGCTTTTATGACCTAATCACCTCCCAAAAGCCTAATACAATCAACCTTGGAGGTTAGGATTTCAATATATAAATTTCAGTCCATTGCATACCTTTTGTAGAGATAGTGCAGTTTTGGTTGTATAAGGAACAATTGCATTGTATCACATAATAATGTGGTATTATGCAGGGGGTTAGGACCTTGAGAAATTTATTTAATTTTTCTTTACCTTTGTTTTCTTTACCTTTCTTTACCCTTATATGGGAAGCATATAGTACTCACTTCATAGGGTTTAGTGAGGATTAAATGACTAATTATATATGAAATGC
Source organism: Neomonachus schauinslandi (assembly GCF_002201575.2). Taxonomy (NCBI): domain Eukaryota; kingdom Metazoa; phylum Chordata; class Mammalia; order Carnivora; family Phocidae; genus Neomonachus; species Neomonachus schauinslandi. Next base: position 49,353,601 of record NC_058419.1, on the reverse strand, counting down.
TTAGAAAAAAATGCCTAACACAAAGTAAGAGCTATACAATGCTGGATAAAATAAGTTATAGAAAGAACATCGTATGCTGAGGTTACATAGGTGAAGAAGTAAACCATGGTGGTCATTTGTCATTGTGTTTTGTCACTCAGGATCTAAACTTCTTTTCCTATGTTTGGGGAATCTTTCACCAAAAGAGGTGAAGGGAACTTTCCAGCTAGAGAGAGAAGATGAAAAGTCCAGGTACTTATTTTCTCAGCCTTAGTGTAGTTATGACTTGAGCACATAGACTTTGCTAATCAAATAACCCTTCCTCTAGTATTTGAATAGGAAACAAGTGATACAAAAAAGGAACAGAGTAGAAATTATTTTGGCAGGGATAGAAGCAGCAATGACAGCTAGGCCAGTCTCTAGAGGCCTAGAAGCAATAAATCCTTCTAAGAGTAAAATCCCAGTGCCTCCATCAATGGTACATGCTATGCTATCTGGTCTCTTTTGCTGATTCTTCATTCAACCAACTCTGTGGTGCGATTAAAGGCAACATTTTTCACATCTTTCCAGTGATACTGAACAAATAATATATTTTTATTTTTATCTTTTAATAGAAATAGTTTTATTTAGACAAAAGAGATTTTTGTTATTTATAATTCAGATCCTTGGCTTATAATATATTTCAGTTGTTCAACTTAATGAGTATTTTATTTTATTTATTTTTTTTTAAAGATTTTATTTATTTATTTGAGACAGAGAGAATGAGATACAGAGAGCATGAGAGGGAGGAGGGTCAGAGGGAGAAGCAGACTCCCTGCCGAGCAGGGAGCCCGATGCGGGACTCTATCCAGGGACTCCAGGATCATGACCTGAGCCGAAGGCAGTCGCTTAACCAACTGAGCCACCCAGGCACCCCAACTTAATGAGTATTTTAGAATTAATAATGTATTTTGCATTTGAGTATGATTGGAAAAAAACACATTGAGAAGATATTTGCCTTTACTGAATTACAAAATTTTATTTCTCATTTTTGAGAAAATTTGGATTTAATTCATTACTGGCCATATATGTACCTAATAGTTATTTTTTTTAAAAGATTTTATTTATTTATTTGACCAGAGAGAGAAAGAGAGAGACAGTGAGAGAGGGAACACAAGCAGGGGGAGTGGGAGAAGGAGAAGCAGGCTTCCAGCCAAGCAGGACCCTGGGATCATGACCTGAGCTGAAGGCAGACGCTTAACGAATGAGCCACCCAGGCGCCCTGTACCTAATATTTAAATCTGTGATATTCTTAACTGCATTCTTTTTTTTTTTTTTAAAGATTTTATTTATTTATTTGACAGAGAGACACAGTGAGAGAGGGAACACAAGCAGGGGGAGTGGGAGAGGGAGAAGCAGGCTTCCCGCTGAGCAGGGAGCCTGATGCGGGGCTCGATCCCAGGACCCTGAGATCATGACCTGAGCCGAAGGCAGACGCTTAACGACTGAGCCACCCAGGCACCCCTCTTAACTGCATTCTTAAGTTGTGTTTATTTTATAAAATTATTTTCAGAACTAAAGAAACACTGCCATAGTGTGAAATACTGGAAAATGTTTCCGATTATATTTAAAAGTCTTTTTTTAGTGCCAAGAATTTTTATAGTTATCCTTATGAATTTGGTTCTTGTCCAAATGTATTTTGATAAATAAAATATCATTCATGATCTAACTGATCTTCTATTCTATTCTGTAGTGAAATCATGTTCAGAAACTGGGACACGGAGAGAAAGAGAAAAGATAAGTAAAGAGTTATTTTGACCATATTGCAGATTCTAGAAGGAAAGGAATATTACTGAAATAGAAACATCAGAACAGCAGAAAATTGTTGGTTAATTGAAATTTCATCTTAAAACATTCTTTCTCTTCAGTTCTGCCTCATGTGAAAATTCTCCAATAAAATTTTACTAAAATGTTAATACTTCTTGCTGTGAAAATTGTTTTAAACTGTCCTTAATGATTTTAATATGAGAGCTTTTAATATATCTTGAAGCAATTCAAAGCAAGGGCAGCTACAAAGGATAAATTTAACTTACTTTCTTTTATTTCTTTAACTATTTTAATTAACATTTGACTCTTAGGTATTTGAAACACAGGAGAAAACACTAAATAATTATTCTTATCAATGGTATTCAATTTTCCACTTTCCACTAATGACCTTTTATATAAGGTAAATTTATGAGAGGTTATGGTGTACTTTTTTAATTATAAAATATTATAGTAACCTTAATTTGAAAAGAGCACATTTTTTCAGGAAGAAGATATGTAAGCATGTGAATTATTTTTCTTTGGTTATAACTAGCAATTTGTTTCTGTGGGATTTGTGTTGATGTTAGAGTACTCAGTGCACCTACATTCATCTATTTTTAGTGCTAGCACATGGTCATAGACTGCACTATATATATATATATAGAAAATATGCTCATGCATTTTTATTTTGCTAAAATATAGTGTTTAGTGACTTATTTTTCATCAATGCAATATAAGGGACTTTTCACATGTAAATACAAATCCCCCTGTCATCTTTCTTTCAGCTATGCTCCAGTCTTAAAATCAATAAAACTCATGTTTACTATCTTCTCTAGTAAAAATAACATGACGTGAGAAAAATAAAGTATAATTGCATACCATTCACTTTAATCCTATCATTACAATAAGAGTTTGCCATCATTTGATATTTAGTAGCAAAATGAGTGTGGTTCACTTTGACACTGCTCTGATTACAGATATCCTAATGAATAGTTCTATGATTGATTGGCTAGATGACATTAGCACAATTATAGTCCTGTACAAGCATTAAATAGCCAAATTGTTGGGGGGAGAAACACACCAAAGCCTGGAGTAGAATGTAGATTGAGTTGGACTATAAGCAGGGTGTGAGTAGAATAGAACCCTTCTTTATGGAAATGTGCTTGGAACAATTTCACAGGAAGCAGTTGCTGTTAAGCACTATTATATAGCTGAAAGAACAATTTTCTCCTTTGTAACAACAGAATGCACTGACCTGGCATCACACCCTTTTAGTTTAGGTTGTCAGGGGAGGTTTTCATTAACAAGATCATCAATTCTATAACACATTTTTTTTTCTGATATTATCAATTAAAAATCAATGCATTGACAATCAAAATCTTTTAAAAACAAACAAAAATTCAAAATCATGGGTTATGTGTGCCTAACTGAATTAAATAAAAATTGACTCATCAATGAATTATGCTGTTCTTCATTCATCATTATTCAGAATGTCGGCCTGAAGAAAATTTTACAGTGCTCCATTCTCAGTCTCTCTTCCTCTCTCTTTTTCTACCTCACTCTCCCTTAACACACACACACACACACACACACACACACACACATGCACACCCTATACAATTAATGAAAATTAAACTAAATTATTTGGGTCAAAGCTTTTGTAAGCTTTTTGAAGCTGTCCCAAGATTTTACTTATTGAAAGTAAAATAGAGCTTAAAAAATAAATGTTATTTTCTCTCTTAAAAAAAAAAGATTGTATGCAAATGTTCCTGTTGTAGCTTGAATACACAACAGGTTAGAGGTATGGAATGGTTGAGCTACACTGAAGTTTAGGTCATCATTTTCATAATTCCAGCCCTTAATGTGTTTATAATTCAGCTGTGCTAGAGCACAGGATGTACTGATTTACATGATTTACATGTCTTCAGTTGACACAGACATTTCATGAAAATAAAACACTAGGATATGTATTACAAGGCAGCTTCCAATGCAAAAGATTAATCTGTGAAAAATGGGATCCAGTTTTTGAGAGGCTAGATATAACTCATGCTGTACACTACATATCTTAAATCATTATATGAAAGATCAGTAAAAGCACAATAATTCTATTCAATTATTTTTTAATCTCTCAGAGAATGGTTCTACATGTCATGAGTTGGACATATCGAAGACAATACAGTTGGGGTGGGGTAGTGGAAAATAGGACAGCACCACCCCCTTAATGTCTTTTACTTGACACCAACGATATACTGTATCAGTGGTTTCACATGCTTGGATGCTCATCAGAATTAATGTGGGAGCTCCTTAAAAATAAGGATTTTTGGACTTCACCCCAGAGTTATTGAATCAGAATCTTTGGTGTTATGTGCACAGAATCTGTATTTTCTCCAGCACCCTCAATCCCCAATGATTCTGACACAGCCAGAAAGACCCATGCTTGGGAATCTCTGCTTTGGATTGAACATCTAAGTTCAGATCCTGGCAACAAAACTGATTTGATGTCCATGCTGCAATACTACTTCACTTCTCCATACCTCACTTTTCCCATCCTAATGTGAGGAGACATTGATAAACACAAATAACCATCATATTACTCTTGGCTTAAGAAAAATCAGACATTGGGATGCCTGGGTGGCTCAGTGGGTTAGGCATCCGACTCTCGACTTTGGCGAATATCATGATCTCAGGGTTGTGAGATCGAGCCCCACTTAAGACTTCATGCTGGGCATGGAGCTTGCTTGAGATTCTCTCTCTCCCTCTTCCTCTGTCCTTCCCCCTCCTCTCTCTCTCAGGAAAGAAAGAAAGACCAGACAGAGTCTAAAAATTATACTACAATTAGGTTATATTTACCAAAGTGAAAACTTCTGAATATAGGGACATGATCACAATTTTTAAAATCATGAAATATACAGGTTGGTGAATTTAGGTTTGTTTAAACAAGTCCCATAAAAAATTAGAGCCAGGGGGCAATATTGCAGTTCAAGAAGGCTGATTTAAAAGCAAATGAAGATCTTTTCATGAAGCAGGTAGTAAATCCATGAAAGTAATAAGAATGATAACTCCAAAACATAAATAGGTTCAAGAAGAGTTTTAATAAATTGTGGATGATAAATCCATGATTTCTTATGGAAGATAAGAAATCTTTGAGATGGCCCATGTTAAAGCAAAAATGGGCAACAGTGGAAGTGCAAACTGAAGTTTTTCAGTCTGATAAAAATTCTTGAAACCCCAACCACAGGTGGCTAAGATATAGTTTGAATACTTTTAAATCAATGGATTTAAATAATTTTGATATTACTGAATATTAATATCTTTCTTCTACTACTACAGTATAGGTTGATATACAAATCAAATTGTCTCATTGGTTTTTAGAACTCTTAATGATTTCAGTGTGGAAACTGAAGGTAATGCTTACAAATTTTAGAGGTATAAAAGCAATCTGAAATGAAGCAGGTCAATTTTACTTCTGTATAATAATGTGTCATCAAAATTAGACATATGAATGGATCATTAAGTTATTAAAGCTGTCCCTTTTAATTTGTTCTGGTACTTGTATTCTGGTTAATTTATGGTGGTTAGTAAATGTACTGATAAATTGCCCAGGGTCATCTGCATAAAACTTGAAGGTAGATGCTATTTAAATTAGCAGGGTTTGTTGTTGTTGTTTTTTTAACTTATACATTCAGTCTGGCTTCTACTTAAATTTTGGACAAAAAGTAAAATAAATTTTTATAAATTCCAAAGCAGTCAGTAACCCATGTTGGGATTATGGGGGTATATAAAATAGATACATGCTATAATTTCTGCAATACTTCCCCCAGCATTGCCTACCTCCTCCCACCCCCAGCCCTCAGGATTTCTCTGCATCTATAATTCAAAGTAACAATGGAATTATTTGCATGCATCCCAAATCAACAAATCACACTTTGTTTGTAAAACTCCTGGAGTGAAACAGACTTGACTTTGGTTTTCTTGGCATCCAAACTGCTTCACAATTTTGCTTAAAATTTCTTTCACATTTCTTTATACTGATGTTGACTTTTAAGTCTAGGCTTATTAAAATTACCTAAAGTGAATAGAAAGAATTTATAATAAAGGCAAAATAAATTCTTTGTAATCTCTTACACTTTTACCAAACATTTTTTTCTGAGGGTAAGTCAAGGATATTTGAGTCTTGAATATTGGTTATATTTTTATTTCTTTGCTATGTCCTAAAGGTTAAAGCAAACTGAGAACATGATAAAGTATTAAGACATTTTTCTAAATAAAACCTAGTTTTCTTCTATTTTCTATGATCACTCTGAAGGTCACAGTTATAAGTACCAGCAGAGTTAATCTGTCTCTGCAATTATGCTATAATATTAAATGCAGGAATCTTCTCTGCTTGTTGGATCTTCAGATCTACCAGTTGCTGGGAAATAGTGGATTGAAGGACTTTCAGAGTGGCTCATAACTTTGAAAAATCAATTATCATTTAATAGGGTCTTTAGGACACCCAAGTTTCTTAACATGGCATTCTGCCACCAAAACACTCAAAAACTTTTACTGTTACAGTTACATTGTAACAAAAATCCATTGTTTCTAACTCCTCCTGTTAATGCTGGGGTAAAGCCTGGGTCTTGTTTACTTAGAAGCAGACACATTTGACCTGGAAATGCCCTGCTGCAAATGTTCAGGTATATACCAAACTTCCAATTATCATTTAGTCTTCTATTTGATCTAGTGGAAAGCTTCTCATATTTTCTTTTACTCCATGAATAAAGCAGGTGAAAATTTAAGGAATAGTTGATTGATACTATAGATGCATACATATATGAGATATATACATGAAGCCTAGCTCATATATACTATTGTATATATATGTATATGTATATAATGTATATATGTGTATATATATAAATATACTATAGTTACATGTGTGTGATTTATGAAGAACTTAAATAGACTCTAAATTTCAGAAATCAGATCCTTTTTAAAAAATATTTTCAAGTTTTATTAGATATGTCTCCCGAGGCAAGGGAAACAAAAGCAAAAATAAACTATTGGGACTTCATCAAAATAGAAAGGAAACAATCAACAAAACTAAAAGGCAACCTAAGGAATAGGAGAAGATATTTGCAAATGATATATCTGATAAAGGGTTAGGGTTCAAAATATATTAAGAACTTAAAAGCTCAACACCCAAAAAACATATAATCCAGTTAAAAAATGGGCAGAAGTCATGAACAGACATTTTTCCAAAGAAGATACACAGATTGACAACAAACACATGAAAAGATGCTCAACATCACTCATCATCAGGGAAATGCAAATCAAAACTACAGTGAGTTATCACCTCACACCTGTCAGAATGGCTAAAATAAACAGCATAGGAAACAACAGGTGTTGGCAAAGATGGGGAGAAAAGGGAGCCCTCTTACACTGTTGGTGGGAATGCAAATTATTGCAAACACTCTGGAAAATAGTATGGAGGTTCCTCAAAAAGTTAAAAGTAGAACTACCCTATGATCTAGCAATTGCACTGCTAGGTATTTACCCAAAGGATACAAAAATACAGATGTGAAGGGATACATGCACTCTGATGATTGTAGTAGCATTTTCCACAATAGCCAAATTATGGAAAGAGTCCAAATGTCCATCAACTGATGAATGGACAAAGAAGATGTGAGATATATAGATATATAGAGAGAGATATAGATAGATGATAGATAGATAGATAGATACACACACACACACACACAAACACACACAATGGAATATTATTCAGCAATAAAAAAGAGTGAAATCTTGCCATTTCCAACAATGTGGATGGGGCTAGAGAGTATTATGCTAAGCTAAATGTCAATCAGAAGATGGAAGAGTAGTAGGGAGAAAATAAACTTTCCTTGTCCTTTCAATACAGCTAGATCAACATTCAACTATTTTTTTAAAAAATATTTTACTTATTTATTTGAGAGAGAGAGAGAGCACAAGTGGGGGGGGGAAGGGCAGAGGGAGGAGTAGCTGACTCCCCACTGAGCAGGGAGCCCAATGTGGGGCTGATCCCAGGACCCCAAGATCATGACCTGAGCTGAAGGCAGATGCTTAACTGACTGAGCCACCTAGGTGCCCCAGCATTCAACTATTTTGAACAACTAGGAAGATGATCTGAAGATTAAGAAAACAATCTGCACAGTTGGAGGGAGAGAATGAGGCAGATCCGGGGTTTGGAGCTATGACTGGGGGAGAGGAAACCCAAGATGCTGCAAAGGGTAGGGAACCCTTTTCGCAGAGCAAAGTCAGGGAGAGGGGGAAAGTGGGAGAGAGCACAGTGGGTCGCATTGGGAGAGATCACTCCCCTTCTCAGAGTGCATTTGGAAGAGTGTATTTTGCCTCTCCAAGGACAAAAGTCCAGCCGGGATCCACTGAAAGGTGCCCAACAGCAGGGTCAGAGGTACATGCAGAGGGCAGAAAACGTTTTAACAACTTTTCACTGTGAGCCACAATAGGCTTAAATCTGCGTGCACACAGAACAGCTGCTTTTCTGCTGCAGAACTGAGCAGAAAGCAGAGACAGGTGCAGATTGCAAATTACCTGGCCACCTCTTTTCCCTGTCTGCCACAATAGATTCAAGCATCTGCAAATGATTTTTTGGGACAGAACAGAGTAGGGGACTGAGTTGAGTGCACACGGCCAATAACCTGGTTCCAGTGTTTTGCTGAGCATTACAATAAACTCTAGCCTCTGCACATGCACTGTGCAGCTGCTTTTTCACGGGACAGGATGGTGCTGGGCATGCACCAAGTCTTTCCTCCAGGGGACAAGAGTGGGCCTGTACCTTACCAGGCCATTTAAAACTTGGAGTTTTGAATCCCATCCACTGGCCAGAGATAAAATACAGGAGACCTGTGGCTCTGGATGTGCCAACAACCTGGGAACAGACAGGCTAAGGGCAGGGAACTGATGAAAGCCCAGGACAAAGGAGATTGTTCACCTCCCGAACAGCGGTGACCAAGAGTTCCCCTCTCCCAAGACAAGAGGCCTGGGTGACATAATATTCTTTCTCCTCCACCACCTCTCCCTCCTCCCACCTACCAGCACAGTCTGAATTGAGAGAGAAACACAGTGCCTCCAGTGGAGACTGGAGTCCCCTACACTAAATCCCTCCCCCCTGTCCTTGGCAAGGGCATGCTTACAAGGGCAAGTCAGCTGTGAGCCAGCCCAGCTGGCCTCTCCCTCAGAAGACCAACACAGGCCCCTGCATCTAGCAAGTCAACTGATTAAAGAAAGCTCCAAAACATCAGCTTCCTGTGGAAATAGGACCAGGCTGTCTTGTTCTTTTTTTCCTTTTCTTAATTTTTAAATTTTTAAAAATTTTAAATTTTTTATCTCTTATTTTTTATCTTTTATTATATATACTTTTTTTCTTCTTTTCTTGTTCTCTTTTTTTTTTATATCAGGCTTATAATTTTTTGTTGATTTGTTGGTTTGTTTCTTTCCATCTCTTATTTTTCAGATCAGGCTTACTTTTTTTTTTTTCTTTCCCTATTATTTGTTCCTTCTTTCTTTCTTATTTTTTAGAATCTGGCTTATAGCTTATTGCTTGTTTGTTTGCATTTTTGTTCCTTTTCCTTCTCTCCTGTATTGGATCAGTCTTTCTGTTTTTTGTTTTCCTTTTTTCGTCTTTTCCTTTTTTTCCTTTTACAGGTTTATCTTGACAAACAAATCAAACATACCTACTTAAGTTCTAAACACTCCCCACTACAAGCAAGGAAGAACTCTGTAGAGGAATTACAACTAGGAAAGAGCAGCCAAAACACAACAGGAGAGTGTACAGAGCATATAACAAAAACACTTCCTGAAGTTCTTGTTGTTGTTATTTTTTTTTTCTTTTTCTTTCCTCTGTTCTTTTCTGGACAAAATGATAAGATAGAGAAACTTACCCCCAAAAGAAAGAACAGGAGGTAGTACTCAGTGCCAAGGATTTAATAAATACAGATATAAAAAAGATGTCTGAACTAGAATTTAAAACAATGATTATAAAGATACTAGCTGGGCTTGCAAAAAGCATAGAAGGTGCTACAGAATCCTTTAGTGTAAAAAAAAAAAAAAAAAGAATGAATATCTAGTTAGGCCAAAATTGAAAATGCTATTACTGAGATGCCATCCCAAATGGAGGCTTTAACAATGAGGATGAATGAGGCAGAAGAGAGAGTTAGTGGCATACAAGATAAAATAATGGAAAATAAAGAAGTTGAAAAGAAGAGAGAAAGAAAACTACTGGATCACAAAGGGAGACTTTGAGAACTCTGCGATTCCATAAAGTGAAATAATATCGGGATAATAGGGGTCCCAGAAGATGAAGAGTAAGAGAGAGGGACAGAAAGTTTATTTGAATAAATTATAGCTAAGAACTTCCCTATCTGGGGAAGGAAATAGGCATTCAAGTCCAGGAGGCACAGAGAATCCCCCTTCAAAATCAATAAAAATAGGTCAACAACTTGACATATAAGAGTGAAACTTGCAAATTTCAAAGATAAAGAGAAAAGCCTGAAAGCTGCTTGGGACAAGAGGTCCTCAACCTAGAAAGGTAGACACATAAGGCTGGCATCAGATCAGTCCATAGATACCTGACAGACCAGAAAGGACTGGCATGATATGTTCAATGTGATAAATGGGAAAAATATGCAGAATACTTTACCCAGCAAGGCTATCATTCAGAATAGAAGGTGAGATAAAGAGTTTCCAGGACAAACAAAAACTAAAGGAATTTGTGATCACTAAACCTGTCCTGTAAGAAATACCAAAGGGGAATCCTTTAAGCAGAGAGAGAGCCCAAAAGTAACAAAGACCAGGAAGGAACAGAGACAATCTACAGGAATTATGATATCATAGGTAATACAATGGCACAAAATTCATATATTTCATAATTACTCTGAGTAAAAAAATTACTCTTAGTAAATGGACTTAATGCTCTAATCCGAAGACATAGGTTATCAGAATGCATAAAAAATGAGACCCATTGATATGCTGCTTAAAAGAGACTAATTCTGGACACAAAAACACTTCCAGATTGAAGGTGAGGGGGTGGAGAACCATATAACATGCCGATGGACATCAAAAGAAAGCTGGAGTAGTCATTTTTATATCAGACAAACTAGACTTTAAAACAAAGACTGTAATAAGAGATGAAGAAGAACACTATATCATAATAAAAGGGTCTATCCAACAAGAAGATCTGACAACTGTAAATATTTATGCTCCTAACTTGGGTTTATACAAATGTATAAACCAATTACGAAAAAAATTAAAGAAAATCATTGATAGTAATACAATAATAGTAGGGGACTTTAACTCCCCACTCACAACAATGGACAGATCATCTAAGTAGACAAACAAGAAGACAACAAGGGCTTTGAATGACACATTAGATCACATGGACTTAACAGATATATTCAGAGCATTTCATCCTAAAGCAGCAAAATACACATTCCTCTCAAGTGCACAGGGAACATTTTCCAGAATAGATCACATACTGGGTAACAAATTAGGTCTCAACTGGTACCAAAAGATTGAGATAATTCCATGCATATTTTCAGAACACAATGCTTTACAAGTTGAAGTCAACTACAAGAAAAAATTTGGAAAGACCACAAATACATGGAGGTTTAGGGGAACATCCTACTAAAGAATGAATGGGTCAACCAGGAAATTAAAGAGTTTAAAAAATACATGGAATCAAATTAAAATGAAAACATGGCAGATCAGAACCTTTGGGATGCAGCAAAGGCAGTCCTAGAGGGAAGTATATGGCAATACAGGTCTCCCTCAAGAAAAAAAAAAAAAATTAAAATACACAACCTAAACTTACACCTGAAGGAGCTGTGAAAAGAACAGCAAATAAAGCCTAAATCCATCAGGAGATGAGAAATAATAAAGATTAGAGCAGAAATCAATGATATAGAAATTTAAAAAAGTAGAACAGATCAATGAAAATAGGTGCTGGATTTTTGAAACAATTAGTAAGATTGATAAAACCCTAGCCAGACTTTTCAAAAAGAAAAAAGACCCAAATAAATAAAATTATGAATGAAAGAGGAGCGATCACAACCAACACAGAAGAAATACAGTTATAACAGAACATTATGAGCAATTATATGCCAACAAATTAGGCAATTAGAAAGAAATGGATGCATTCCTAGAAACACATAACTACTAAAACTTAAACAGGAATAAGTAGAAAACCTGAACAGACCCATAACCAGCAAAGATATTGAAGCAGTAATCAAAAATCTCTCAACAAACAAGAGTCCAGGGCCAGATGGCTTCCCAGGGGAATTCTACCAATCATTTAAGGAAGAAATAATGCATATTCTTCTAAAGCTGTTTCAAAAAACAGAAATGGAAGGAAAACTTCCAAATTAGTTCTATAAGGCCAGCATTACCTTGATTACAAAACCAAAGACCCCACCAAAAAGGAGAATTAAAGACCAATATCCCTGATGAGCATAGATGCAAAAATTTTCACCAAGATATTAGCTAATAGGATCCAACACTACATTAAAAGTATTATTTACCACGACCAGGTGGGATTTATTCTTGGACTGCAATGTATTATGCTAAGTGAAGTAAGTGTAGTAAGTCAGTCCAAGAAAGACAAATACCATATGATTCCACACATATGTGGATTTTTTTTTCTTTTTCTCTTTTTTAAAAATTTTCTTATGTTAGTCAACATACAATACATCATTAGTTTTTGATGTAGTGATCCACGATCCATTGTTTTCGTATAACACCCAGTGCTCCATGCAGTACGTGCCCTCCTTAATACCCCAAACCGGGCTAACCAATCCCCCCTCCCCCCTCCCCTCTAAAACCCTGTTTGTTTCTCAGGTCCATACCCTCTCATGGTTCATCTCTCCCTCCAATTCGCCCTCCCCATTTTTCCCTTCCTTCTCCTAATGTCCTCCATGTTATTCCTTATGTTCCACAAATAAGTGAAACCATATGATAATTGACTTTCTCTGCTTGACTTATTTCACTTAGCATAATCTCCTCCAGTCCCATCCATGTTGATGTAAAAGTTGGGTATTCATCTTTTCTGATGGCTGAGTAATATTCCATCGTATATATGGACCACATCTTCTTTATCCATTCATCTGTTGAAGGGCATCTTGGCTCTTTCCACAGTTTGGCTATTGCAGACATTGCTACTATGAACATTGGGGTATGTATGGCCCTTCTTTTCACTACATCTGTGTCTTTGGGGTAAATAGCCAGTAGTGCAACTGCTGGGTTGTAGGGTAGCTCTAGTTTTAAATTTTTGAGGAACCTCCACACTGTTTTCCAAATTGGCTGTACAAACTTGCATTCCCACCAACAGTGTAAGAGGGTTCCCCTTCCTCCACAACCTCTCCAACATTTGTTGTTTCTTTCCCTGTCCATTTTTGCCATTCTAACTGGTGTAAGGTGGTATCTCAGTGTGGTTTTGATTTGAATTTCCCTGATGGCTAATGATGATGAACATTTTTTCATGTGTCTGTTAGCCATTTGTATGTCTTCTTCAGAGAAGTGTCTTTTCATCTCTTCTGCCCATTTTTTGACTTGATTATTTGTTTTTTGGGTGTTGAGTTTTAGAAGTTCTTTATGGATCTTGGATACCAGCCCTTTGTCTATAGTGTCATTTGCAAATATCTTCTCCCATTCTGTGGGTTGCCTCTTTATTTTGTTGACTGTTTCCTTTGCTGTGCAGAAGCTTTTTATCTTGATGAAGTCCCAAAAGTTCATTTTTGCTTTTGTTTCACTGCTTTTGGAGATGTGTCTTGAAAGAAGTTGCTGTGGCCGATGTCAAAGAGGTTACTGCCTATGTTCTCCTCTAGGATTTGGATGGATTCCTGTCTCACATTGAGGTCTTTCATCCACTTTGAGTTTATCTTTGTGAATGGTGTTAGAGAATGGTCGAGTTTCATTCTTCTGCATGTGGATGTCCAATTTTCCCAGCACCATTTATTGAAGAGACTGTCTTTATTCCATTGCAAGTTTTTTCCTGCTTTGTCAAAGAGTATTTGATGATAGAGTTGAGGGCCTATATCTGGGTTCTCTATTCTGTTCCATTGGTCTATATGTCTGTTTTTGTGCCAGTACCATGCTGTCTTGGTGATCACAGCTTTGTAATATAGCTTGAAATTGGGCAACGTGATGCCCCCAGCTTTGTTTTTCTTTTTCAACATTTCCTTGGCCTTTCGGGGTCTTTTCTGATTCCATACAAATTTTAGGATTGTTTTTTCCAGCACATTGAAAAATGTCATTGGAATTTTGATCAGGATGGCATTGAAGGTATAGATTGCTCTGGGTAGCATAGACATTTTAACAATGTTTATTCTTCCGATCCATGAGCATGGAATATTTTTCCATCTTTTTGTGTCTTCTTCAATTTCTTTCATGAGTGTTTTGTGCTTCCTAGAGTATAGATCCTTTACCTCTTTGGTTAGGTTTATTCTGAGGTATCTTATGGTTTTTGGTGCTATTGTTAATGGAATTATTTCTCTAATTTCTCTTTCTACAGTTGCGTTGTTAGTGTATAAGAAAGCAACTGATTTTTGTGCATTGATTTTGTATCCTGCCACATTACTGAATTGCTGGATGAGTTCTAGTCATTTGGGGGTGGAGTCTTTTGGATTTTCCACATAAAGTATCATGTCGTCTGCGAAAAGAGAGAGTTTGACTTCTTCTTTGCCAATTTGAATAACTTTTATTTCTTTTTGTTGTCTGATTGCTGTTGCTAGGACTTCTAGTACTATGTTGAACAACAGTGGTGAGAGTGGGCACCCTTGACGTGCTCCTGATCTTAAGGGAAAGGCTCTCAGCTTTTCCCTATGGAAAAGCTGATATTCGCTGTGGGTTTTTCATAGATGGATTTTATGAACTTGAGGAATGTTTCCTCTATCCCTATTCTCTGGAGAGTTTTAATCAGGAAAGGATATTGTATTTTGTCAAATGCTTTTTATGCATCAATTGAGAGGACCATATGGTTCTTCTCCCTCCTCTTATTAATGTGTTCTATCACATTGATTGATTTGCAAATGTTGAACCACCCTTGCATCCTGGGGATAAATCCCACTTGGTCGCAGTGGATGATCCTTTTAATGTATTGTTGGATCCTATTAGCTAGGATTTTGTTGAGGATTTTGGAATCCATATTCATTAGGGATATCGGTCTGAAATTCTCCTTTTTGATGGGGTCTTTGCCTGGTTTGGGGATTAATGTAATGCTGGCCTCATAGAATGAGTTTGGAAGTTTTCCTTCTGTTTCTATTTTTTGAAACAGCTTCAGTAGAATAGGTATTATTTCTTCTTTCAATGTTTGGTAGAATTCCCCAGGGAATCCATCAGGCTCTGGACTCTTGTTTTTTGGGAGGTTTTTGATCACTGCTTCAATCTCGTTACTGGTTATTGGCCTATTCAGGTTGTCAATGTCTTCCTGTTTCAGTCTTGGCAGCTTATAGGTTTCCAGGAAGGCCTCCATTTCATCCAGATTGCTCAGTTTCTTGGCATGTAGTTATTGATAATAATTTCTAATAATTGTTTCTATTTCCTTGGTGTTAGTTGTGATCTCTCCCCTTTCATTCATCATTTTATTAATTTGGGCTCTTTCTCTTTTCTTTTGGATAAGTCTGGGCAGTGGTTTATCAATCTTATTAATTCTTTCAAAGAACCTACTTCTAGTTTCGTGGATCTGATCTACTGTGTTTCTGGTTTCTAATTCATTGATTTCTGCTCTAATTTTAATTATTTCTCTTCTAATGCATGGCTTAGGCGTCGTTTGTTGCTTTTTCTCTAGTTCTTTAAGGTGTAGAGTTAGTTGGTGAATTCGGGATTTTTCTATTTTTTTGAATGAGGCTTGGATGGCTATGTATTTCCCCCTTAGGACCGCCTTTGCAGTATCCCATAGGTTTTGAACCAATGGGTTTTTGTTCTCTTGATTTCCATGAATTGTTTAAGTTCTTTGTTGATTTCTTGGTTGACCCAAACATTCTTGAGCAGAGTGGTCTTTAGCTTCCAAGTGTTTGAATTTCTGCCAAATTTTGTCTTGTGATTGAGTTCCAGTTTTAAAGCATTGTGGTCTGAGAATATGCAGGGAATAATCTCAATCTTTTGGTATCAGGTGAGACCTGATTTGTGACTCAGTATGTAGTCTATTCTGGAGAAAGTCCATGTGCGCTTGAGAAAAATGAGTATTCTGTTGTTTTAGGGACCTCATATCTATGAGGTCCATCTGGTCCAGTGTATCATTCAAAGCTCTTGTTTCCTTGTTGATTTTCTGCTTAGATGATCTTTCCATTGCTGAGAGTGGAGTATTGAGGTCTCCTACAATTAACGTATTGTTATCTATATGACTCTTTATTTTGGTTAACAGTTGGCTTATGTAGATGGCTGCTCCCATGTTGGGGGCATAGATATTTACAATTGTTGGATCTTCTTGTTGGATAGACCCTTTAAGAATGATATAGTGTCCTTCTGTGTCTCTTATTACAGACTTTAGTTTAAAATCTAATTTGTCTGATATAAGAATTGCTACCCCAGCTTTCCTTTGAGGTCCGCTGGCATGGAAGATGGATCTCCATCTCTTCACTTTCAGTCTGGATGTATCTTTAGGTTCAAAATGAGTCTCTT
>NC_058419.1:49315603-49336785 GCF_002201575.2 Neomonachus schauinslandi | reverse complement strand
TCCTTTTATAGAACCCCCCTTAATATTTCTTGCAGGGCTGGCTTAGTGGTCACATATTCTTTCAGCTTCTGCTGGTCGTGGAAGCTCTGCACCTCTCCATCCATTCTAAATGAAAGCCTTGCCAGATAAAGTATTCTTGGCTGCATGTTCTTCTCATTTAGTACCCTGAATATGTCTTGCCAGGCCTTTCTGGCTTGCCAGGTCTCTGTGGATAGGTCTGACGTTATTCTTATGTTCCTCCCTCTGTACGTAAGGAATCTCTTCTCCCTAACTGTCCTTAAGATGGTTTCCTTGGTTCTAAGATTTGCAAGTTTTACTATTACATGCTGGGGTGTTGGCCTGTTTTCCTTGATCTTAGGAGGGGTCCTCTCTGCCTCTAGGACTCGAATGTTTGTTTCATTCCCCAGATTAGGGGAGTTCTCAGCTACGATTTTCTCAAATACATCTTCTAGTCCTCTCTCTCTCTCTCCACTCCCTCCGGGATTCCAATTATTCTGACCTTGGAATGCTTCATGATGTCACTTATTTCTCTGATTCTATTTTCATGGATTCTGAGTTGTTTTTCCCTGGCCTCCTCTTTTCCCTTTTTATCTATTATATTGTCTTCCTGGTCGCTTATTCTCTCTTCTGTCTCAGTTACCCTAGCTGTTAGATTATCTAGATTGGATTGGATCTCAATGATAGCATTTTTAAGTTCTGCCAATTCACCTTTTATTTCTGCCCTCAGAGACTCTATGTTGCCATTAATTGATTTCTCCATTCTAGCCATTGTCTTCACAATTGCTAGCCTGAATTCCATCTCTGACATCTTGGTTATATCTGCATCCATTTGTAAATCTGCAGCATAAGTCATAATCTCTGAGTCTTTTCTATTTTCGGGGCTCTTCCTCCTAGTCATTCTGTTGATGGGTGTTTGAGGGAATGTACAGAGCCCAAATTATTGACCAGAACCCAAGCAAGATTCACCTGTTTTCTTGGGACCTTAGGGTTGCTGGCCTCTTGTTTTCCCAGCCTGTCTTCTGCGGGAGGGGCCTGCCACGCTGTTACTCAGACAACCCTCTTTGGGCAGAGTTGCTCTGCACTCCTGTGGTGGGGGATGGGCTCAGTGGGAATCAGTCTTTGGGGCTTTTGTTCTCTGGCGCCTTTCCCTGGTGGCTTTCCACGTCTCTTCCGTGAGTCAGAGCAAAAGAGACTGTTTCCAACCCTCTGCCTCAGAGCAGAGAGACCGCAGTCTGTTCTTCAGTGAGCTCTCCAGGACACACTATCTCCATATCTGTCCCTGCTGCTATAAACTGCAGCATCCTGGGTTGTGCGCCCCTCCGCAGTGCTCCCAGTCCTGCCTCCAGGTCGGGGCACGTCTCTGCCGTTTGTGCTTCTAAAACCACCAGCCGATCCCAGTTCGCGCGTGCACAACTCCACTGTTCCAGGCTTCCGTCCCGGGGGCTGCAGTTTGTATGCGCGCAACTCCGTTGCTCTGAGTTTCTGTCCGGGGGGCTGCAGTTTGTGTGTGCGCAACCCCGCCGATCTGGTTTTCCACCCCAGGGGCTGCCCTAAATTCCTTTCCCAATGGTACTGGTCTGCGATTCTGTGCCCTGTCTGCAGCGTGCGAGGCTGTCACTCACTGGCGGTGTAGGATCCCCATGGCCAGGCACCCTCCCGCTCTCGTTTATCCTCCGATATCTGCCCACAGAATCACAGCTCTCTGCTTTGTACCTCAAATCCAACTGCCTGCGATATTCTGTTTGTAGAGATCCAGATCTTCTTACATCTCAGGCTGGTTTCATGGGTGCTCAGAGTGGTCTGGTAGATATCCAGCTCAATTCCGGGGACCAGCTGAAATAGGGTCCCCTACTCCTCTGCCATCTTCCCCCCCCATATGTGGATTTTAAGAAACAAAACACATTAACATAAGTAAAGAGAAGGAAAATAAAATAAGACAAAAACAGAGAAGGAGGCAAAGCCTAAGAGATGTTTAACTATAAGAAAGAAACTAAGGGTTGTTTGAGGATAGGTGGGTGGGGGTAATTGGGTAATGGGCATTAAGGATGGTACTTGAAGCACCGGGGTTGTATGAACCTGAACAAGGATGGTACTTGAGTACTGGGGTTGTATGAACCTGATGAATCACTAAATTCTGTCTCTGAAACTAATAATACAGCATATGTTAATTAAATTGAATTTCAATTTAAAAATTAAAAAAAGAAATAAGTAGAGAAAGACAAATACCATATGATTTCACTCATATGCGAATTTTAGAAACAAAATAAATCAACATGGGGGGAAAGGACAGAAATCAGATTCTTGATCGCAAAACAGAGCTTGCCAAAAAAAAAAAAATCATCTGTGAATATATTGTGAACTGGCTTACATATAGAAATTAAAAAAGGAGTTCACAATGACTATAACATGGTATGTGTACACTAGAAGACAGTTAAATAAATTGATAAAGTGATTAGAGCTGTTAGAAAAAAAAATTATCAGAAGTAGATTGCCTGCCTCCTTCCTGCCATTGCAGTAAATCCAACTGACACATTAATGGGGAAAAAGTGGTCCTAATGTATGGAATCCTATTTCATACTCTGACAAAAATTTTTGGCAAAATAAGACTAAATGAAGTTTAATGTATCTGGGATTAAAAAGTTTTCCAAGTCAGATTGTTAATGCTAAAACTTGGGACAGTCTTGAACAATGTGGTATGGTTGGTCACTCTAGATCTGAAGATATATTTTCTGTCTCTGAGCAGGGACACATCTTTTAGGGATGTTTCTACAGATTCATGGATATGTTTAAGACCAGGTTATATTCAATAAAATGCATTATCTTTATTTGAGATCTTGAATTATTACTTCTTGCTCAGCCTCTGACTTGTCCAGGAGACAAATGAAAAGGAGCAAGAGAAGACCATGATTTGGTGTCAAACAATTTAGTACACTTGGAAAATTTTTACATCATGGAGAAGTGGCAACAGAGTTGGAAAGAATCTTTGACATCTTTGTACACATTTGATTTGATATGAGTTTATCATAGGGCTGAAGTTATAGTACTGGCTGCTAAAAGTATTAAGGATTATTTAGTTCAAAATATTTTTTAACATCTTCAGAGATATTGATGTGAATTAATAAGCTCAGTGGCTATCTTAGGGCCGAATACTAGAAACAATTGATTTTTGTCTGTGTTCTGGGTTTTTACTGCTTGAATAACAGACAAGAAATCATGTTACACAGGGCGCCTGGGTGGCTCAGTTGGTTAAGCGACTGCCTTCGGCTCAGGTCATGATCCTGGAGTCCCAGGATCGAGTCCCGCATCGGGCTCCCTGCTCGGCAGGGAGTCTGCTTCTCCCTCTCCCGCTCCCCCCTCTTGTGCTCTTTCTCTCTCTCACTCTCTCTCTCAAATAAATAAATAAAATCTTTAAAAAAAAAAAAAAGAAATCATGTTACACAAAGATATCAAAGAATTCCTACTACATCTAACATGAGACAAAAAAGCTAATGTAGACAAATTCTGCTGCCTACTAGATAACTCTGGATTCCTATCACCTAGAATAGTGCTTGGCATATAGTAAGCCCTCTCCAAATATATGTGGAATGAATGAGTGATTAACAAATATGACACCAAAACACATGAATTAAATCTATCAGCAAATGTTTATTGAATTCCCGTTAAGTACAAGGCACAAAATCTGAAAGTTCATTTGTTTTTCTTGTCATTCCTATTATTCTTTGATAATTTTTGTTTGCATGTCAAAGTTCTGACTTACTAGGAAGTATAGGTATAATCTTTGATTTCTTGCCCAACTTGTAGCAATGGTGTTACAAATCTCAGAAGAGTCTTTTTCTAAAAATCCAGGACTGGAAGCTCTGAATCCCTAACTATTATATTACCTGCGTTGATGATACTTTCTAAGTATGATGATCCAGCCAACTGTGGTTCAGCTTAATAGTTATGTGATTCATACCACATTTTTCCATTTCACTAATTGTGTTAGCAGGGTGGAATTGAAAGACTCAAAAAAGTCCCTACTTTAGTCTACTAGGTCTGCTGCACAAAGTAAGTTTATTCTAATAAAATTTGGTTTTCATCAAGTCATTATGGATGTTAGTTCATCTATTTTTTTATTCAGTTTCCCTACACATAGGGAAAAGTCTTAAAATATTATCGATCTATATCTGTAAAGAAGTTAGCTTAGATGGCTCTCATTTCCAGTATCATCTCTTTCCTCTTGGGGAAAATATACAAATATACCCTGGTATGGCCCCACAATAACTTTGACCCAATTTTTGTAGCAGCTTCGAATAAGAATCATTAGGATCTGCAGATCAGACTACTATGTTTATGTCTGAAAGCTGTAGCACAGTCAGCATAGTCATTTTGCTTCCTCTGATAGTTAATAAAATTCTACAACATGATTATAGAAAAGGAAAACAATGTTTGCACTTGGTCAACCCATTTTTCTATAGAGTAGCTTTGTAGGAAATGGACTTCAATAACAATGAGCCAGATTCTCTAACCACTGGGTTAAATAATAGATCTAGGTAGACCTCTGAAGCACCGGCAAAATATGATCCACTTCTTGTTATTCTTGGAATGGTAGTTTGTGCTTCCCATCATAGAAAAGGATACTCATGGTAACTTGTCCCTCAGCTTTTCTTATCATCAAACCCAGAAACACCCAAGGGAAATACTTTTCATTTTCCTAATGCTTTATTAGATGATAATTCTCACTACAAACACTTTGAACATGTCTTCACCTTTGAATTGTACAATAAGCACTCCAGAATTATGATTTTACATTCCTTAGGCACTTAACCACCCATGCTTTTGCTTTGGATTATGGCTATTTGGATGCTAGTCTATCATATCCTTAATGATGGGGATACAAAAACATGCTTAAACATCATTTTTTTATTGTTCACATTGCCTAGCATATGCAGTCTAGTAAAATGTGAAAGACCATTTATCAGTCCAATTTGCTGTTACTCATTAACTTAGTTCCCGAATGGGCAGGAGCCAAAAGAGTAACTTGTATGATTATCTTTATATATTGTGGAAGATTAGAATCATCAAGTGTTCTACCTTAAGTCTACTTTAGAGAACCAGGAAACAAAAGGAGACAGGCTACATGGGAAGTCAGTATGGAGCATCTAAGAGCTCAGGCTTTGTAATCAGAGGAAATTTGGCTTGCATCCCTCTCTTCTATCCCCATGCTGAATGACCCTAGAATGAGAAAACCATAATACCTGGAGTTACACAACACTTCATGGAACAAAAATTAACCGACTCATGTTTTGTCATACAGTCTACTAGTCCAACAGGATTAAAGGTAGGAGAGTGGGGATATAGACAGAACTAAGGTAGTTTCTAGGCTATGCATGAAAGTAGTCCATTAGTTTGTTATATGTGCTTTGATTCAGACATATCCCTTCCCTCTGACTGAACTGCAGTAGGGAGAAACCAACTGAAAATACTAGGAATTAATTATTAAGTCATGTTTATAAATTTATATCATACATATTCATATATTTATTTAATGTTTAGTGCTTTAATTATTAAACTGTTTTTGAATATTGTTTATGAAGAATATTCTTTGGCAGCCAAAATATACTCTCAAGTATAACCAG
This sequence comes from Neomonachus schauinslandi, assembly GCF_002201575.2. NCBI lineage: Eukaryota > Metazoa > Chordata > Mammalia > Carnivora > Phocidae > Neomonachus > Neomonachus schauinslandi. Next base: position 49,331,167 of record NC_058419.1, on the reverse strand, counting down.
CTGTTTGAGAATCAGAGCATCATAGAAATACCATAGAAACTCCATCTCCTAAATCCTTTGTGGTGTTTTTGAAGTCAAAGCACTTAAAACAGGTAGGAGGATGGAGTACTTTGCCCTACTTAAAAATATCAACATGTAATTCATTCCCTGAGAAGTTTAGTAATGACTCTATATCAGAAAGTCCTTCATTTTGGTACTGGAACTAAAAGTAATCAAAGTTCCTTTGCTATTTGGGAAGGTATACAGAAACTATGAAAAGTTTTTACATATTTGAGGCTAATTTCATATGAAGAATAATAGGAAGGACTGGATGAATTAAAATTATTTGGGGCTTAAAACATTAGAAAACTGTGTTATTGGACTGTCAGGAAGAATAAGGATATTCAGCAGGTTTAGTGCTTGATTGCTATCATGAAAGGGGTAAGAAGAACTTATTGACAAATTAAAACGGATCCACTTTGGTCTCATCTAATTCCTTATCTTATTATTTGATGTGGTCCATGGTTGGAAGGAAAGCAGCATTATGTCATTCACATTTTGCAGAACTGAACTTTGCAAAGGCCTACTTCCCGAAGTTTCCTTTTTTCTACTCCAGATTGTCCACCACCTCATCAGCAAATTATTTTCAATTAATTTGTTAAGCATTAAAAGAAATAAGAAGAAAATTCTGGAGGAACATGAAATTCAATCCAATTTCACATTTAATGAACACCTACAATGCTTCACCCATGAGCACCAGTGAGACACCATAGTAGATAAGCATCAAGGATTCAAAATGAAAAAGACATAATTCCTGCCTGTGAGAATCTTTTTTTAAAGATTTACTTATTTATTTGAGAAAGAGAGAACACGAGTGGGGAGAGAGGCAGAGGGAGAGGGAGAGAATCTCAGACTCTCTGCTGAGCACAGAGCCAAACCTGAGATGATGACCTGAGCTGATACCACCGGTCAGTCGCTTAACTGACTGAGCCACACCCAGGTGCCCCCCCCCCCCCATGAGAATCTTATAATCTCAAACAGGAAGGAGAAAGCAGATTACAGAGTGCATATTTAAAGTATGCATATTTAACTGGATAAGGAGAGAGAGAGAGAGAGAGAATTGGCTTGTCCACTAATCCATTTAGTGGCAAGGCCCTACCATTGGTGTGATAATGGAAGATAGGAAACTGCAGTTCTCAGTTCCCACTTACTTCTCATAGCTGAACATCCCCCTGTGCTGCCTGTGATTCTCAAGTTTAAGGTTTATATTTTTTATACAACTTGGTCCCTACATGCAAGGCAACTGTCTTACCTAACTATTCAGTCTAAGGAATAACCTCTGAAGAACTGCATTTTCAGTGTTAATTTGAATCTATGTGAGGTTTTTTTCCTTGTATTTTTAGAACCTCATTTCCCATGTAAGGTATGATTTCACTGTGTAACTAAGGGGCAATAAAGACTTCAAAGAAGATGTGGCCTATGAAAGAAACATCCCAAGAGCTTGATAAAAATAAAGCATATTATAGGTTTCAGGGAGAAAACTTCCTTTGCCTTCTTAGGGTCCCTAGCCGGACCTGAAAATTAAACTGACAAAGACATATTAACAGGAGAAAAGCATACACATTATTTAAGTATTATGTGACATAAGAGCCTTTATAAGGAAATGAAGACCTAAAGAAACAGTTAACTCTGAGCAGTTTTATATTAAATTTGATGTAGAGTAAAAAGTCATGGAAAAACATGATGGCAAAGCCTGTTTGTTCAGTATCCTCTCAGAGTCCCTCTATCTTCAGAGATAAGGATGTTTTTTTCCTCTAGGTATAGGGAGGGAACTTCTCACATTAGAGTCCTATTACCTGCTTCAGGGGAGGTCAAAATCCTTATACCTGCCATTTTTCAAATTCTTTCAACTTAAAATATTCAATATGCCAAGGTGCCATATTTCGGGGTAGCATGTTATGAACCCCATCATAGGCAAAGTGAGTAGTCTCCTACTATATAAAAATATGTAGCATCAAATACATGAGAAGTTTAAAGAATGTAAGTAGACCAAGGTAGGTAGTGAATAAAATATTTGAGGGGAGTTATGAGAGGTAAGGCTGAAAAGCTAGGTAGAGTTAGACTATGATGGTCCTTGAATGCCATGCTTAAAAAGTATAGCCTCTGCCCTATAGGCGGTGGCTGTCATGAAGGGCTTTTATTGTTTTTTGTTTTGTTTTGTTTTGTTTTTTAAATAACATAAGGATATTATCAACTGCATTTTTTTCAGGATATATCATGAAGGGCTTTTAAACAATGGAGTGATATTACCATATTTCCATTTTAGAAAGGTAATCTTTAGCTGCCATCTCATGCCTCTGGCCTGGCAGAAGCTCTTTCCCACAAGAAAGAAAACCACAAGAAGAGAGTATCTTGTGGAAACAGTGAAAATACAACTACCAGGGAATTCAAGGGCAAAAAAGAGGCAGGTGAGCATAGGATGACTTAGATATTTTTATCACATTTCCTGGGGCAGGAGATAATGGTGGCATTGGTATTTGAAGACTTCTGTGAACGATGAGAATTTTCTGGGCAGAAGCAGTAGGAATCAAGGAATCAGCTGCTAAAACCTAAACCTAGAACCATAGATTAGCATAGCTGGATGGGGTCCTAGTGATCATCTAGTTGAAAGGTAGGCAAATTATGCCTGCAGGGCAAATCTGGCTTATATTTTTATATGGCCTTTCAGCTAAGAATGGTTTTACATTTTAAAAGTGTTGTTAAAGGAGGGGCGCCTGGGTGGCTCAGATGGTTAAGCGTCTGCCTTCGGCTCAGGTCATGGTCCCAGGGTCCTGGGATCGAGTCCCGCATTGGGCTCCCTGCTCAGCGGGAAGTCTGCTTCTCCCTCTGCCTCTGCCTTTCTCTCTCTCTGACTCTCATGAATAAATAAAACATTTAAAAAAATAAAAAAAAAATTTAAAAAAAGTGTTGTTAAAGGAGAAAAAAAGAAAAAAAAAATATGTGACTAAGTATGTGGTCCACAATGCCTAACATACTTTCTACTTGGTTCTTTACAGAAAAAGTTTGCTACAGTCTAAGTTAACCTCTTTGTGTTACAGGGGGAAAATGAGGCTTATTTACTCATCATTTACATACATATTTATATCTCTCGAAGTTCAACCTTATGACACTGAACTACTTTTATTTCCAAAGTATTTTAAGTTTTTGGTTTTGTTTTTGTGTTTTAGAGAATTAGAGAGTGCCAAATTTGAATGCCCTTGCAAGTCAGGCATGTTCCATGGTACATAGTACAGATTTGTTACACTTTGTCACCTATCACAACACTACCCTTACCCCTTTCCTATTCTTTGCTAAAGGTGTCTTAAAATACTCTTGGAGAATCATTCATCTTCACTATAGTTTGGTTAGAGTTGACCACACAGAAGCCCCAGGGACAGGGATATGTTATTGGTATAAGCCAATCAGGATGTCCCATGCCCCTGGTCATAGTGACAGATACATGATCCAGTTCAAAGTACTGATTATTAGTCTCAATACTTTATGTTAACATTTTTAGAAACAAAAATACTGACTTTTTCTTTTTTACTGCTGGATTTGAACATAAAAGAAAAAAGCTCTGGAAATATGTATAGTCAACACAATCAGAAATTAAGAATGAAGTCAACATGAGGGAGAAGAAGATTGAGAAATTGAAAGACAGTCTAGTGACATTGTTTGGAACTTCTGGATCAAGCTGTAACTGAAGCCTATGTTCCTGGAATTTTGATTAGGTGAACCAATAAATTCCTTTTTAATTAAGTTGGTTTGAGCTTGGTTTCCTGCTATTTACAACCAAAATAGTCAAACTCAGTGATTAGTAATTAGTGATTCATTTATTAATCATCTATGTCTGCTTTTGTGCTATAATGGCAGAGTTGCATAGTTATGACAGAGATTGCATGGCTTACAAAGGCTAAAATATTTGCAATTTGTCTCTTTACAGAAAAAGTTTGCTGACCTCTGGTTTAACTAAAATGGGTAACTATCAAGAGTTCTTTTTGTTTAAGCTTCTTCCTATTGAGCTCCTAGGGCAGTAGTAAAAGGCTCATTGAAATTTATGGTTCTATCTAAGACTAGGAATTGAAGTATAGACAGGAAGAGAACAATAGGGGTCACATCTAACCATTCAGGGAATGATTCAGTGGATGAGGAATTTATTCACCATAGGTAAGAGAAATTGTCCATTAAGAAGATAGAATTTTGAGGGGACTCTGCTTCTCCCTCTGCCTGCCGCTCCCCCTGCTTGTGCTCTCTCTTTCTCTCTCTCTCTGACAAATAAATAAAATCTTTTAAAAAAAGATAGAATTTTGAATAAATTGTTAATAAGTTGTTAATTTTAAATGAGTTGAAATGTTTTCTGACCTAAACTCTGTAGAAGCTATTTTACATTCCCAGCTGCAGAGGGAGGGAGTGAAAGGGGTCATTAACATTTATTACTCCTCTACAATATGTTAGATACTCTGCTAGGTTTTATTCTCATATTATGTTTGATTCATCCTCATATCAATCATATATGCTAAATCATATTATTTTCCCCACTTTTATGATGAGAAAACAGATTTTCCCTTGTTCTACTCAGCTAGTAAGTACCAGAGCTGAGATTTGAACACAAATTAATTGGGTTCCCAAATTTAAGCTCTTTCTGCTATATCACAAGGTGGAAGAATCTGAAAGAGCAAGACAAACAAAAGAATTCTAAAAGTATCCTAAAAGTAAGAAACTGAGTTAGACTGATCTATTTGGGAGCCTCGTTAAACAACAATTATAAACTAATGGAAGACAGTTCATCTCCAAAAAGAAGTAACATTTTTGAGACTGAAAGGGAGCACTATAAAGAATTATGCTGGCTCAACAGAATTCATTTGAGATGGTCTTGAACTAACCAGGATGTATAGTGACCCCAATTAGTAGTTACAAAAGCCATATAATTATGGGATGAGTCATTAAAATAAGGCAATAACGAATGATCAGAATATACCAAGGTCAACTGACATCATTGGAGCAGAGGCTGCTTTGGGATAAAGCAGATAAATGAGCACTAGCAGCTCCTCAGGACAATTATAGTGCTGATCTCTGAGAAGGTGTAAGCCACCCAGGGACTTTGCTAGGTGGCAAGGGAAGGACTCGAAGGGTGGGATTCTGGCAATTTTTACTAAGCTCAGAATCAGAAATTACTGTCATTGTAACTCACATCCCCCCTTAGAGACCCCTAAGCTGGGGAAATGCAGGTTAAACATACCACCAAGAATACTCCTTTTCTTCTATTGTCAAGAAGGATGATGAAAGAAACCAGTATAGGTTTCCAGCTCTTAGCTACTTTGCAGGTAGCTATTGTGTGGGTCCCTCTGAGAAATACCTCATAGAGCTTCTCCGAAGGAATAAGCTGAACATCCACAGCAATTCTCAGCTTGCCATTCTTCCAGTCTCAGACTCACTTGCCAGTCTGTTCCAGTCCTGTGCCTTTAAACTAAATTACAGGCTCACCACCATCTCACATGTTTTTCCAAGGCAAATGAAAACAGGGTTTTTATTTAGCTATTCTTCATTTCTTTTACTTCTTTCCTCTTTTGATGGTATCATTTTTTTCCTTTATCTTTAGCTTCTGCCCCCATTCTTGTCCTGTCATCTGATCTCTAATATGGCTGCTTTATAATGGGTGTCATTTTGAAGGTGAGAAAATGAGCTTTTCCATTTTTCTGATAATGTATTCATAATCAACTTAGGTAGAAACAGGAATAAAGGCATTCCTTTCACCTGTGGATTTTCTACCCACTCCCCAGGATGTTTCTTTTTTTTTTATCTGTAAACATTTCTTGTGCTATCAAAAACCATGATAAATTGTAGAACTTGGGAGACACACATTAGTAAACACCACTTTGCAAGAACGTGTCTCTAGAGAGTCAGTCTTGACAGTGTTCTTAACCAACATGCATTGAAACACTAATACAGACATCCATCGATTAGAGCAAAGCTCTGTTCATGGATTGTGTTGATTCTGCACACCCATTCACCATGTATACCCAATCATCATTTGGTTATTCATCCCAAGTTTCACCAGCCTGTGCACTGCTTCCCTGATGGATGCAAGATAGCATCTTATATACTGCCAACATCTTGTACAATGTATAGATTTGATAAGCTTTTACCCCTAGACTACACAACCTGAGATTTAAATGTGACAATGTTGTTATGTTATAGTTTGTCTTGAAAAACCACATACCTCTGGCTAGACAAGACAGGCACTCTGGTACCACTGGTATTTGGGGGTTTCTTTCAAGCACATTATCAGGAGATACAGCAGGAAGAAAGTAAAAAGCCAGAGCTGATAGGGATAGAAAGTCAGGCCTCTAGGCAAACAAAATTGCTTGTTCTTTATTACTGAACAATATTTAAAAAAAAACACTGAAAAACAGCAAGAACAGACACACAGGAGACTTCTTCATATGCATCATAAAGGATGGGCAAGAGAAAGATCATGATTATGCAACTAACATACTCCTTAAAGTAGAAAGGAATGAAATGCTCCCAAACTTGATAAAACTCATATTATGTTGGCTTTCTTTCTCAAAGAAATCACAGAAATCAGAGATTTCTGTTTCAGAAGCACTTGCTCTTCCTTTGCTTTACCATGTGTTAGTAATGTACAGAAAGGGAATTGTGTCCATTATGATGTTCCTATTTCCAATCAAATTGTGGTTTTTAGATTACTGACTTCTCCTAGTTTCCTCTAATTAAGTGTCATCAATGCTTCTTAACAATTAGTTCTAAGAGCCTCAGAAAGGTTTGCAAGTTTGCTTGGCCTGAAGGGTGGAGTCAGAGTGTCTTATGCTATCTCTCAGTATTTTTGTCTACATGCCAAATTAAACAAAGTTGAAAGCATTGTATTATTAATTTGGAGCAAATGATTTTGTGATATAGTATACTCAGTGCCTAAAACATTTAAAATATATTAGTACCTACCATAAGCTATGCATATTAAGATCTAGTTATTGAGAAAAATGAGGAAAAACACTTGAATTTAAATGATTTAAAGGGTCCAAGAAAGAATCCTATTTAGCTGTCTCTGATTTAATAGTTCAATAAGTGATGACATCTTCCTATCCATTAAACATCAGATTTATTCATGTTAGATGCTAATTTCCCAAATATCTTGAACCATCACTACTATTTTTAGTGATGCATACATAATTTAAAGAATATTTTTACGAGACCAGTGCTCTAACCCCTGAGCTATGGAGCCTTAAAGAATATTTTTAAAACAAAGTCAATCAATCTTCTGATAGACAGAAAATTATGTTGTGGTAACATTAACAATTTTAATGTAAGTGGAGAATCTAATTTTAACTGCATCCCTTCACCACAACTCCTCTTAGCCTAGTTGTTACTTTCCATCAGTATGTATGAGTGGTTTGATATTCTAAAAGCATATATTTAAGTGTGCTAGGGACTTTGTTAAATGTTGTTATCAGTTAACTGCAGTGATTTGGATAAGCGACAACAATTACAGAAACAAAAGTCTAAAACCAAAAACATTTTCTCATTTCTTAGAGCTTTGTTTGAAAATGATGCTTTCAAAACTTATGAAACTGTCAGAAATAGTTATGCATTACTATACATGAGTTAAATTGCAGTTTAAAAAATACAGAATTGCTTTGGTGTTTTTGATTTTTCCTGGTATGAAGAAACAAACACATTATTTGAATACAGGAAATGATATTTGCAAGGTCATGAGGAAATAATCTTCTAGAGACTCTATAGTGGTCACCTTTGCTTTCTATGGTTAAACTTTTTTATGTCAAGGCCCTACATGAAAACTGGAACATTCTGCCAAGTTCAGGTACTTCTTTTACATCACACCTGTTAGTTTCAGAACATGCACTTAGAAGTCAGACTTTCCATGATTACATCCAGTTATTTTGTGTATATGGGAATGGTTTCCTGAGTACATAAAAAAATCTAGATATTACTCAGTATTTTCAGTTTTCATTGGGGTGTGTGGTGTCAAATACATCTAGCATGACTCTAAAAAGATTCTACTTTAGATCTTTATTTAAATAGTAACCACTAAGATTTGAAAAACATAGTAGTTTCACTTAAAAATAGTTTCACCTTTAGCTTATTTCCAAACAAGTTGTTGAGTGTTATGGATACAAATTATTTGACATTTGTGATTCTTATTTCTCAACAGTGCTGTAAAAATGATCCTGGATAGTCCACTTTACATTTAACATTTTAAAAGGTTAAGGCTCAAAAAGATACAATTGCTGGATTCACTGGTCATTCAAATGACTATTCTGCAATAAAAACAAAACAAACCAAACATAAACACAGGGATAAAATTATTATTCTTTTATTTACTCAACAGTTATCAATTGATTGCTTACTATGGGTGAAGCACTATGGTAATTGTGGATGATACAAGGAAGCAGAGCACATTCTTAGTTCTTAAAACTCTGATAATGATTTCCTCAAGTTTTCTTAGGGTGTCACAAACAGATATGTCTTATCATACCTGACCCCCTTGCCTTCTTTGTTCCCACTTTTATTGGTCCTTCAGGAAAAACACAAATCCTTATCACTGTTTCTCAAGCACGTGATGTATGACAAGGGATGTTACTGGAACTGGGAAGCTCTGTTTATGGGAAAGATACAATATACTAATCTGTGTGTTGTACAAGTTCTGCTAAACATAGCCTAAGGGACAATGCATACATCTCTTAGATCACAGGGAGCTGTTTGGGCTAAGAAAGCTTCAGGGAAGGCAACTCCTTATGGCATTTCAACGGCAGAGTGGTCACACGGGCAGGCCTTGGCATTCCAAAGACCTACACCCTTCTCCGAAACTTTCCCTGCCCTCAGTGGCCTCCATGTTACATTTTAGCAAGCCAGGTATTATGGCTGATTTCATGCTCTACATTAACCCCAACAATACTTGTATAAAATTACTGTTTCTGCAAAGAAACAGTATATGTAAGTTAAATACATTTATAAAAAATAATATATTAACATTTTAAGGGACAGGTGATTAAGTGTAAATGGAAGGTGCAGGCATTAGGTAAATAAGAATTTAGTCTTTAAGAGCATTCTCCAACTTAAGCTTTTGTTCCACAGGCCTGCTCTAAAGCTCCATCTCAAGAAAACTTAACTGGGATACCTCCCCATCTTCCTCATATGGCAAAGGTAGTCAATAATGCCAAATGTACTGTCTATAATAATAATAATTTATTTTATCTTCAATCTTGTAAATTCCCTGTGATTTTTGACTCTACTGTTTTTGTTTCCCTTGCTAACTGAATTGTCGACAAATGCTACTATTCCATCTCTTTCCCTCTGCTTCTCCCTCTCCCTCCCTCCCTCCCTCCCTCCCTCTCTCTCTCTCTCTCACACACACACACACACACACACACACACATACACACACACCCACAAACCACTTTCAACCTGTGTTTTCCTTTTTGTTCCCCTTCAGAACAACTTACTTATTTTTTGGACATCTAACTATCATAACTTCTCAAGAGCTACTCTATGACCCTACAATTGCACTGCTGGGTATTTACCCCAAAGATACAGAAGTAGTGAAACAAAGGGGCACCTGCTCCCCAATGTTCATAGCAGCAGTGTTCACAACAGTCAAACTGTGGAAGGAACCAAGATGTCCTTCGACAGCTGAATGGATAAAGAATATGTGGGGGTACCTGGGTGGCTCAGTTGGTTAAGCATCTGCCTTCAACTCAGGTCAAGATCTCAGGGTCCTGGGATCAAGCCCTGCATTGGGCTCCCTGCGCATCAGGGAGCCTGCTTCTCCTTCTCCCTCTGCCACTCCCCCTGCTTGTGCTCTCTCACTCTCTTTCTCTCTGTCAAATAAATAAATAATATCTTTTAAAAAAAGATTTGGTATATATATACAATGGAATATTACTCAGCCATCAGAAAGGATGAATACCTACCATTTACACTGACATGGATGGAACTAGAGGGTATTATGGTAAGTGAAATAATTTAATCAGAGAAAGACAATTATCATATGGTTTCAGTCATATGTGGAATATAATAAATAGCACAGAGGATCATAAGGGAAGGAAGGGAAAACCGAATGGGAAGAAATCAGAGAGGGAGACAAACCATGAGAGACTCTTAACTCTGGGAAACAAACTGAGGGTTGTTGAAGGGGAGGTGACTGGGGGATGGGGTAATTGGGTGATGAGCGTTTAGGAGGGCACGTGATATAATGAGCACTAGGTGTTGTATACAACTGATGTATCACTGAACTCTACCCCTGAAACTAATAATATACTATATGTTAATTAATGAGCACTGGGTGTTATATGCAACTGATGAATTATTGAACACTACATCTGGAACTAATGAGGTACTGTATGTTGGCTAATTGAATTTAAATTAAAAAAAAATAATCTCTTTTTTAACTTTTATCAACATTATATTAACAAAGACCTTAACCTCTCATTTCCCATTCAGTCCTAGATGCATAATACAACTTTTGAGATCTACATCTATTCATTGCTTCTCATCTTCAGTTCTGTCCATGTAACTTCTTATTCACCAATTGTTTGCTTATTTTTATTTCCTATAGTGTATCTAACTTTATTTCTAAGTTTTAATCATTTTAGAAAATTTTATTGCTGATTCCTGTCTCATAGAGGCTATCATCCATGTACCAGAATAGAAGGGATTCATCTATTCTTTCTTTGATCATAGACTAAAGTCCTGGTGTGATAAATTGTATATCCATCAAAAATATGTTGGCCTAATCTGTGGGAACCCTCCATGAAGGAGTCCCCTGCTCCACTGATACTAGAATTGACCATGTGATTTGCTTTGGCCAATAAAATATAAGTGTCTTCCAAGCAGATGCTTTAGGAGTCAACATGTACTGTTCTATTCTCACCTTCTCTCTCTACCATGAAATCAAAACTGTCCCAGAAAGGTGCTGAAGTACTAATCTCAGTCCCAGAACAAATATATTATGGACCATAGCTGTAGCTGACCATCAGTAGACCTTAGTTCAAATGAGAAAATAAGTCTTCATTGTTTTAAGCTGGTGAGATTTTATGATCTTTGTTACTGCAACATGAAGTGACCTAAACTGACTGATATACTTGGTAGCTGTGCTTATTATCTGTAATTTGTCAATGGTACTTCGTGTGGCATGAACCTAAAAGTGAACAACACTCATGCCATATTACCTGCTCCTTCTCTTGATGTACAACTCTGTCACTTTCTTCATCCAGGTGTGAAATTTTGATGTAATTTTTTTTTCTTTCTGCCCTGTGTCTACCCACTATTCCTTTATTAATTATAATTCTGTACCAATAACATTTTTTAAAAATTTTATTTATTTATTTGAGAGACAGCTAAAGGGAGAGAGATAACAGAGGGAGAGGGAGAAGCAGACTTTCTGCTGAGCAGAAAGCCCGATGCAGGGATCAGTCCCAGGACCCTGAGATCATGATCTAAGCCGAAGGCAGAAGCTTAACTCACTGAGCCACCCAGATTTTCCTGCACCAATGAACTTTTTAAAAGCATATGTTCTTTTGTTTGTTTGTTTTAAAGATTTTATTTATTTATTTGAGAGAAAGAGAGAGTACGAGCACAAGCAGGGGGGAGAGTACAAGCACAAGCAGGGAGAGGGAGAAGCAGACTGACCATGGAGTAAGGAGCCTGCCTAATGCAGAGCTCAATCCCAGGACCTTGAGATCATGACCTGAGCTGAAGGCAGCAGCTAAACCAACTGAGGCACCCAGGTGCCCCTAAAGGCATATATTCTGATTTTAAATTTTACTCAAGTCTCTTGCCACTATCCCTTTCTAAGAAGTAGTAGGTCCTCACATAGGTTAAATCCTCACAATTAGAAAAACAACAGCTCAGATCAAGTAAGCACAGAAGGACAAAGTACCATTCTAAGCACATTATCAACATTGCCCTGTTTAATGGTAATGGTGACACTAAGTTTGGTGTACTGTTATAGTCCCCATTTTTTAAGATGGAAAAATGAAGGCAGAGGGAGTTTTAAATATTTTGTCCAAAGTCACACATAAGTGTCAGAAACAGGATTTGAAGCCAGTCAGGCTGACATCAGTGTCCCATGTCCCATAATTTTTGCCATTTCTCCAAACACTCTTTAGTAGAAATAGTAGGGGATGGTGTTTTTCCTAGGATGAGTGAAGGGCATAGTAAAAGCCGTCTTTCCTGGGCTCTGTTCTCTCTTTCTCTCCTTGACAGATAACCTTCTCCCAGAACTGACCAACTTAGAAGGCCCACTTTCTAATTTTCCTTGGAACTTGGCTACTTTTTCCATGGTACAATGGGCTGAGTCCAGTTTGGGTGGGGACCAGGAGTAGGAGAGTAGGAAGTAGGTAGTTCTCCCTCAGATTATAGAAAGGAGGGATTTTTTTTTTTTTGGCATTTTGTATTTCCCACAGGTGATGTGGTAAGATCTAGAGGACTAAGATCAGATAGACTCTTACAGGCAAAGTCAAGCCTTTTAAGGATTCACATACACTTCATTCCTAACACCAGGGAAGGAGTTTTAGAGTCAAAACTCTGACTAGGAGATATACATGTATTTGGTTGGAGTGTTCTTTGTACATTTAATCCCCAGGAAACTGGCTCCAGTAGAAAACTAGATGAAAATTCAGGGGACTGAGGACCTTGCAAAATCTTTATCAGAGAAAGATTAATATAGTCAGTCTTTTTGTTTTTCTTTTCCATTTTCATTCTAGTCTGGGCTATTATCTCTCATCAGGTTATTGTAATAGTTCCCATTTTCTGGTCAGATAACTTCACCTGCTGATGATTGAAAGCATTCTAAAGTATTTTGCTTGGCTGCAACCACCCCTTTCCATCTTAGTTCTCACTTTCCCCTTTTCAATACCCTACATTCCATACATGTCCTGCTTTTCCTGTCTAAACTGTTCTTTCTACTCCTAACCCCTCCCCTTCCTACTTCTACATATTTAAATTACTCAAGTCCAAATGCAAACTCATCTCATCCATGAAGATTTTTCTGATTCCTTAAACTAATGCAATCTCTAACTCCTCAGAAATACAACAGAAATTATCTGTTTTCCTCTTTTTTTAAGATTTTATTTTATTTATTTGAGAGAGAGAGTGAGAGAGAGAGAGCACAAGAACGGGAAAGGTCAGAGTGAGAAGCAGACTCCCCGCTGAGCAGGGAGCCAGATGCAGGACTCAATCCCAGGACTCTGGGATCATGACCCAAGCCAAAGGCAGTCACTCAACCAACTGAGCCACCCAGGCGCCCGATCTGTTTCCGTCTTATGGTACATATCAATTATTACTTTGCTGTTAATGAGTTGTATTTTATATACTTCATAATAAGACTATACGCTTCTTGAGGACAGGGACCACTTGGTATTTATATTTATATTCCCATAGCTCATATTTGTTCCTTCATTCAGTCTTTTATTTATTCTTCAGTAGCAAACAAAAGAGAGATGATGCTTGCATTCATAGAATATGGAATACAAAAAGAACACATAGTAAGACCTCAAATATTGTTGAATGAGGGTTAATTATAATTGATGTATTTACTAGTCTCTATTGAAATGAATAGGTCATTAAGCAAAAAAAATAATAATAACTAAAATAAATAAATAAAATTAAAAAAAAAAACAAACTGTGTTTATATTTAAAAGTACCTCAGAATGAATACAAAGTTCTGCGGGATGCATTTAGTATTTCTAATCTACAAGGAAGCTTAAGACACCATAAATTAAATGAAAGTGATAATAACAGGAGGGAGAGGAAAGATGGCGGAGGAGTAGGGGACCCTATTTCAACTGGTCCCCAGAATTGAGCTGGATATCTATCAGACCACTCAGAGCACCCATGAAATCAACCTGAGATGTAAAAAGATCTGGATCTCTACAAACAGAATATTGCAGGCAGTTGGTTTCGGGGTATGAAGTAGGGAGCCATGATTCTGAGGGCAGATATCAGAGGATAAATGGCAGCAGGAGGGTGCCTGGCCGTGGGGATCCTACACCACTGGTGAGCAACAGCCTTGCATGCTGGGGGTGGGGCAAAGACTCACAGACCCCTATCGGCAGGGAAAGGACTTTAGGGCAAACCCCAGGGTGGAAACCCAGAGCGGCGGGGTCGCACATGCAAACTGGGGGCGGCTGGCAGTTTTAGAAGCACAAAGGGCAGAGATGTGCCCCGACCTGGAGGCAGGACTGGGAGTGCTGCAGAGGGGTGCACAACCCAAGACATTGCAGTTCATAGCAGCATGGACAGAAACGGAGACAGTGTGGCCTGGAGAGCTCACTGAAGAACAGACTGCGATCTCTCTGCTCTGAGGCAGAGGGTTGGAAAAGGTCTCTTCGGCTCTGACTCTTGAAAGAGACGTGGAAAGCTACCAGGGAAAGCCACCAGAGAACAAAAGCCCCCCAAACTGATTCCTACTGAGCCCATCCCCTGCCACAGGGGGGCAGGGTAACTCTGCCCAAACAGGGTTGCCTGAGTAACAGCACTGCAGGCCCCTCACCCAGAAGACAGGCTGGGAAAACAAGAGGCCAGCAACCCTAAGGTCCCTAGAAAACAGGTGAATCTTGCTTGGGTTCTGGTCAATAATTTGAACTCTATACATTCCCGCAACCACCCATCAACAGAATGACTAGGAGGCGGAGCCCCCAAAATAGAAAAGACTCAGAGATTATGACTTATGCTGCAGATTTACTGATGGATGCAGATATAACCAAGTCGTCAGAGATGGAATTCAGGCTAGCAATCATAAAGATAATAACTAGAATGGAGAAATCAATTAATGGCAACATAGAGTCTCTAAGGGCAGAAATGAAAGCTGAATTGGCAGAACTTAAAAATGCTATCAATGAGATCCAATCCAATCTAGATAATCTAACAGCTAGGGTAAGTGAGACAGAAGAAAGAATTACTGATCTAGAAGACCAGGTAATACACAAGAAGGGAAAAGAGGAGGCCAAGGAAAAACAACTCAGAATCCATGAAAATAGAATCAGAGAAATAAGTGACACCATGAAGCATTCCAATGTCAGAACAATTGGAATCCCGGAGGGAGTGGAGAGAGAGAGAGGACTAGAAGATGTATTTGAGAAAATCGTAGCTGAGAACATCCCTAATCTGGGGAATGAAACAAACATTCACATCCTAGAGGCAGAGAGGACCCCTCCCAAGATCAAGGAAAACAGGCTAACACCCCAGCATGTAATAGTAAAACTTGCAAATCTTAGAACCAAGGAAACAACCTTAAGGGCAGTTAGGGGGAAGAGATTCTTATGTACAGAGGGAGGAACATCAGAATAACATCAGACCTATCCACAGAGACCTGGAAAGCCAGAAAGGCCTGGCAAGACATATTCAGGGTACTAAATGAGAAGAACATGCAGCCAAGAATACTTTATCTGGCAAGGTTTCATTTAGAATGGATGGAGAGATGCAGAACTTTCAAGACCGGCAGAAACTGAAAGAATATGTGACAACTAAGCCAGCCCTGCAAGAAATATTAAGGGGGGTTCTATAAAAGGA
>NC_058419.1:49285767-49295603 GCF_002201575.2 Neomonachus schauinslandi | reverse complement strand
TCCCCAGAAAATATACTCTAAACAAATCAGAAAAAACCTGAAGCAGTGGGAAAAGAAAGGGAAAGAGAGAAAAAAGAAAAAGAAAAAAAAAGAAAAAGATAAAGATAAAAACAAAAACAAACAAAACAAAACAACAACAACAAAAAAACCAGAATGTGATCAAATATGATCAGGCTGGTATATAGATCAGTGCCACACACTAGATTTGGGGTGTATTTTGGTCTTTTAGAAGAAAGTGCCTCCCAAAATTTTAAAGAAAGAAAAACTTATATATGTACAAAAATAAGGGTTGATATGATGAAGGGATGGAATATGACTGTAAAGATGGAAATTATAAAAAATTTTATAAAAGGAATTGATAAGAAGTTGTTTGAAAAAAGAAAGAAGAGGATTTAAAAAAAGAAAAAAAAAGGGAGAGGATGTGATCAGGCAGGGGAATAGAAAACACCATATACCAGAGATTTAGGGTATATTTTGATCTGAAACTATCTCAAAATTTTAAAGAGAGAACAACTTATATATATAAGCCAAAAATACGGGTAACTATTATGAAGGGATAGAATATGACTCTAAAAATGAATAATAAATTTTTTTTTTTTAAAAAAGGGATTGATAAGATGTTGGTTGAAAAAGGGAAAAATAAAAATTCAAAAAGAAAAAAAGACTGTTAAAAAAATATTAACTTTGAAAGACTAAAGAATCATGGTAAAAAAGCCATGAATTCTATGTGCAGTACTCCCCTAGAGCTGGAGTTCTGCCGTTCTCATTGATGGGTGAACTTGGTCTTGGCTGGTGTTCTCGCTGATCTTCTGGGGAGGGGCCTGTTGCCGTGGTTTCCAAATGTCTTTGCCGGAGGCGGAAGTGCCCCACCCTTGCCCCCTCCCAGCTAAGTAATCTGCTCAGGTTTGCTCTCCGGGGCTTTTGTTCCCTGCGAGCTTTTCGTACAGCTTTGGAGGCGGAGAGTGAAAATGGCGGCCTCCCAATCTCCGCCGCGGAGGAGCCGAGAACTCGGGGCCCTGCTCCTCAGTGTGCCCCAGAGAAAAGCCGTCAGTCACTCCCGTCTCCCCGGTCTCCAGCTGCACTCCGTGCTCACCCGGCCTGTGACCGCGCGTTTCTATCTCTGGCACCTGACCCCCGGTGGAGTCTCCAAACCCAGCAGATCCCTGCGGTGCACTCCCGCACGGCTCCTCCCGGGGAAGGAAGGTGAGTCTCCCCGGATCTGCTGCTTGTTGGGTCCCTGCTGGAGGAGCAGTGGCCCGACTGTGCCGCGGATCACGGTTTATGGCAACCCCGAGCTGAGAGCCCGCGCCTGGGCTCCGCCTCTGCAGCCGGCTTCCCTGCTCCGATACCTGGGAGCTCTGCCACACTCAGGCACCCCTGGTCTTTCTGTGACCCCGAGGGTCCTGAGACCACACTGTCCCGGAGGGTTCCACCCCCCGCTTAGCCACCAGAGTGACGTCCCTCAGTGGAGCAGACTTTTAAAAGTTCCGATTTTGTGCTCCGCGGCTCTATCACTTGCCAGAAGCGGCCGCCAGAGGCCCCTCCCCCCGCCGTCTATCCTCCCGAATATCGCCTCGGATTCACTTCTCCGCACGTCCTACCTTCCAGAAAGTGGTCGCTTTTTTGTTCAGAGAGTTGTTCATATTCTTTTCTTCGATCTCCTGTTGAGTTTGTTGGTGTTCAGAATGGTTTGATCCCTATCCAGCTGAATTCCTGAGACCAGACGAAATCCAGGTCTCCTACTCCTCCGCCATGTTGCTCCGCCCCCAATATGTTTCTTTATTTTGTTCATAAATTGGTTTATATAATTATCTGCTCCCATGTTGGGGGCATACATATTTACAACTGTTAGATCTTCTTGTTGGATAGACCTTTTAAGTATAATATAGTGTCTCTCTACATCTCTTACTGTGGTCTTTGGTTTAAAATCTAATTTGTCTGATATGAGAATTGCTACCCCAGCTTTCTTTTGAGGTCCACTGGCATGATAAATGGTTCTCCATCCCCTCACTTTCAATCTGGAGGTGTTTTTAGGTTCAAAATGAGTGTCATGTAGACAGCATATAGATGGATCCTGCTTTTCTATCCAATCTGAAACCCTGTGTCTTTTCATGGGAGCATTCAGCCCATTTTCATTCATAGTAACTATTGAAAGATATGAATTTAGTGCCATTGTATTGCCTGCAAAGTCCCTTTTTTTGGTAGATTTTCTTTCTTTTTTTCTGCTCTATATGACTCTTGAGTTTGTCTTCACTTACAGAATAGCCCTTAATATTTCTTGCAGGGCTGGCTTGGTGGTCACATATTCTTTCAGTTTCTGTTTGCCCTGGAAGGTCTTTATTTTTCCATCCTTTCTGGATGAAAACCTTGTTAGATAAAAGTATCCTTGGCTGCATGTTCTTCTCATTTAGTACCCTGAATATGTCTTTCCAGTCCTTTCTGGCTTGCCAGGTCTCTGTGGATAGATCTGATGTTCTTTTGATATTCCTCCCTCCATATGTAAGGAACCTCCTCTCCCTAGCTACTCTCAGGATAGTTTTGTTAGCTGTAAAATTTGCAAGCTTCACTATTATATGTCAGGGTTTTGATGTACTTTTATTGATTTGGGGAGGGGTCTTCTCTTCCTCTTGGACACAAATGCTTGTTTCTTTCCCCAGGTTAAGGAAGTTCTCAGCTATGATTTGCTCAGATATACCTTCTAGCCTTCTCTCTCTCTCTCCACCCCCTCAGGGATCCCAATAATTCTATCATTGGTACATTTAATAGCATCATTAATCTCTCCAATCCTTTTTTCATGTGATATTAACTGCATATCTCTGGTTTCCTCAACTTTCCTTTCCATCAGCTTATCTTCTAGGTCATTTATTCTCTCTTCTGCCTCATTTACCCTGGCTGTTTGATATCCAGTTTAGATGGCATCTCATTCATAGCATTTTTAAGTTCGGCCTGATTTGATCTCATTTCTGCCCTTAGAGATTCTATGTTGTCACTAATGCTTTTTTTTAAGCCTAGGTATTGACTAGTCATGATTGCTATCCTGAAGTCTATCTCTGACATCTTGTTTATATCCATATCCATTAGTTCTGTGGCAAAAGACATTGTCTGTTTTTTTTTTTTCTTTGTTGAGAATTCCTCTTCCTAGTCATTCTGTCAAGGGATTGTTGAGCAAATGTTCAGAGTCCAAAATATCAACCACGACCAAGTAAGATGCACACTAGCAAAATCCAGAGTGCTTGGATGCCACCACTGAAAAACAAAGCCAAAATGAAACACAAAAATAAAAGTAAAAAAATTAAAAATAGAAAAAAAGGGGGGGGAGTGGAAGGGGAATTATAATCTCTCAGTGTTGACAAAGCAGGATGTTCTAGTTTTCCCTGGATGAATTTTGGTCTCTGTGTTAGAAGAAACTACATCCCAAAATTGCAAGGAAAGTAAAACTATATGTATAAGTTATATATATATATATATATATATATATATATGAATAGATTGAAAAAAGGACTAAAATGAAGCATAGATCTATTAAAAAATATAGGTGTGAAAAAGTACAAGTTAAAAAGCCGCTATGAAATATAAGTTGGTATAATATATATCTAGTTGAAATGAGAAAAAAAGGTAAAAAGTAAAAACAGAAAAAGCATAAGAAAAAGAAAAAAAAGAAAAGGAGAATTTTATCTGAAAAATAAACAAATTGTGAGGCAACACCTGGAGCTCAATATACTATTTTCCCCAGCATTGGTATTTTACAATCTTGTGGGATCCATAGGGTTGTCATCCACTTGTTCTTCCAGACTGTCTTCTGGGTGAGGGGCCTGCCATGCTGTTTCTCAGGTAACCCTTCTTCTGCTGAATTTTCCTGCCCCCTGTCAGGGGGATGGGCTCAGTGGAAATCAGTCCTCTGTGTAGCTTTTGTTCCCTGTAGGCTTTCCATGCCTCTTCAGAGGATCAGAGCAAAAATAACCGCACCCAAACCTCTGGCCCAGAACAGAAAAATGGCAGTCTGCCCTCTTTAATAAACCCTCCAGGACAAACAATCTCCACTTCTGTATGTGCCCCTGAAAACCACAACCTCCTGCAGTGCACGCCTACTGCAACTCTCACAGAGGTAGTCCTAGGGGCCCAGGAGTGCCACTGCCCTTTGTGATTCTAAAACCGCCAGTGGCTACAGCCTCTCACATGTACCCAAAGCTCCTGGATCATGTCTGGGTGCAGCTCTAATGTCCTTTCTGGGCTGCTACCACCCTGCATGTTTTTGGCAGGTTGGTCATAGGTTCCAGACTTTTTCAGGCTGCTCAGGAAAAGAGTGATTATTGACCAGCCTGGCTCATGGTTTATGCCGATCCTAGCTAAGTCTTTTCCTGGGCTCACTGACCATAACTTGCTTCCTGGCCCCCCTGCTTGGGAGCTGTACTGATCCAAGTACTCCCTTTGCTCTGTGGCTTCTCATATCCTAAGACCAAAATGCCCTACCTAGAATTCTGCCTTTTCATTTCCAGAGTCCCTTTCAGGGAGAGATGTCTCTCACTAGAGCAGATGTCTAAAGGTTCCAATTTTGTGCTCTGATGTTATATCATGTTCCAGGAGCCGGTTTACAGAGGCTCCCTCCCCCTTCTGTTTATCTTCTGATATCTCCCCCCAAATTCATGATGCCCCGTGTCCTACTTGCAAAAAGCAGTCGCTTTTCTGCTTGTAGAGAGCCAAATATATATTTTTACATCTTTGGCTGATATCATGCATGTTTAAAATGGTTTGATGGCTATCCAGCTAAAATTCAGGGGACTAGTTGAAATGGAGTCCCCTACTCCCCCGCCATCTTGCCTCCCTCCAATTAATAACCTTTTGGTTTTGACTTAATTAGATTTTAGTTCCTTTATTTCTCCAGAAAGGGCTTCTCTAGTGTGTTCTATGCTTTTTTCAATCCCAGCTAGTATCTTTATAATTGTTATTCTGAACTCTAGTTCTGACATCCATACTTATTAGGTCCCTGGCAGTCAGTAGAGCCTCTTGTTCTCTTTTTTGTGGTGACTTTTTCCATCTTGTCATTGTGTCCAGAGAAGAATAAATGAACAAGAGAATAAATACTAAAATGGCAACAATGACCCTAGAAAAATATAGATAAAATAAATCAGAAGAGACCTGAAACTGGAAAAAAAAAAAAAAAGAGGGAGAAAGAATATAATCAGATAGGTGAACTGAACAGAGCAATACACTAGATCCTGTGTGTATTTTGGTCTCTATGTTAGACAACTAGATCCCAAAATTTTAAATAATGAAAAACTTATGTATTACAAAGGTGAAATTAAATACAATGAAAAGATAGAATGTATCTTTAAAAATGAGAATTACAAGACAAAAAAAAAGAAAATATAAACAGGTGTACAGAACAGAGCAATACACTATATCTTGGGTGTATTTTTGTTGGTTTGATAGAAGAAACTACGTTCCAAAATTGTAAAGAACAATAAAGTTATATATATACAAAATCAAATTAAATACATTGAAAGGATAGAATGTAACTGTAAAAATGAAAATTAAAAGACTTAATAAAAGAGTTGAGAAAATAAGAAATTGGTTGAAAAGGAACAAAAAAGATTAAAACTGAAAGACTAGAGAATCATGAGAAAAAATCCCATGAATTCTATATACTATTTTCTCCTAGTGCTGGAGTTTTTCAGTTCTGTGTGATCAGTAAACTTGGTCTTAGCCTGATGTTCTTGCTGATCTTCTTGGGGAGAGGCCTGTTGTGCCGATTCTCAGGTGTCTTTGCCCGGGCTGGAATTGCACTGCCTTTGCCAGGGGGCCAGGATAAGTAAGGAGCTCTGGATTGATCTATGTGGCTTTTGTTCCCTGAAGGTTTTCCTTGCCACTTTAGAGGATGAGAATGAAAATGGTGACCTCCCACTCTCCAGCCCTGGAGCCAAATTTGCACCACCCCCTTCTCAGTGTGCCCTCAGGAAAAACAAGTCAATATTCCTGTCTCCCTGATCTCCAACTGCATTCCTGCTCACCTAGCTTGTGGCCAAGCTTCTCTATCTCAGGCACACAACCCTGCTTTGAGTCTCCAAACCCTGCAGACTCTTGTGACCCACACCCACACTGCTCCTCTCAGGGGAGGGCAGGGGTTCTCATTGTGGTTCTGTCACTTGCTGGGCCTCTG
The DNA here is from genome assembly GCF_002201575.2 of Neomonachus schauinslandi. Taxonomy (NCBI): domain Eukaryota; kingdom Metazoa; phylum Chordata; class Mammalia; order Carnivora; family Phocidae; genus Neomonachus; species Neomonachus schauinslandi. The sequence continues at coordinate 49,289,446 of NC_058419.1, read as the reverse complement.
CTTAGAAAGTGATCACCCTACCATGCTGTGGTTCTCAGTTTATGGCAACACCAAGCTGAAAGCCCACTCCTGGGCTCACTGATTGCTCCTGGCTTCCCCACTCCAATTCCTGGGAACTCTGCAGCACTCAGGTACCCTTGTTCTTTCTGTGACCCCAGGATTCCTGAACAACACTGTCCCACCTAGGATTCTGTCCTGCTTTGCCACCTGAGCACCTTTCAGGCAGGGACATCCCTTACCAGAGCAGGCTTCTAAAGGTTCTGATTTTGCACTCTGCTGCTATAATCACTTTCTGGTGGCCAGCTTACAGAGGCTTCCTCCTTACCACAGTTTATCTTCTGATATATCACCTCAGATTCACTTCTCTGCACCTCCTACCTTGTAGAAAGTGGTCACTTTTCTATTTGTAAAATTGCAGCAATTCTTTTCTTAGATCACTAGTTGAGTTCACATGTGTTCAGAATGATACCTAACTGAATTCCAGGGACCAGACAAAACTAAGGTCTCCTATTCCTCTGCCATCTTGGACTCCAACCCACGATTTGTATTTTGATAAGGATTGCATTAAATGTGTAGATTGCTTTGTGTAGTATAGACATTTTAACAATATTTGTTCTTCTGATCCAGGGGCATGGAATTATCTTTCCCTTTTTTGTGTCATCTTGAACTTATTTCATCAGTTTTTTAAAGTATAGGTCTTTCACCTCAGGTTAGGTTTATTCTTAGATATTTAAGTATTTTTGGTGCAATTATAAATAGGATTGTTTTCTTAATTTTACTTTTGCTGCTTCATTATTAGTGTATAGGAATGGAACAGAGTTCTGTACATTGATTTTGTATCCTGTGATTTTACTGAATTCATTTATCAGTTCCAGTTTTTTGGTGGAGTCTTTAGGATTTTCTATATAGAGAATCATGTCATCTGCAAATTGTGAGAGTTTTACTTCTCCTTTGCTAATTTTGATGCATTTTATTTCTTCATGTTTTCTAATTGCTGCAGCTAGGACTTTCAGTATTATGTTGAATAAAAGTGTAGAAATTGGACATCCTTGTCTTGTTCCTGACCTTAGGGGGAAAAGTTCTCAGCTTTTCATCATTGAGTATGATGTTTGCTGCGGGTTTACTGCATTTTTTATCATGAATGGATGTAGTACTTTGTCAAGTGCTTTTTCTTTATCTACTGAAATGATCATCCGGTTTATATCCTTTCTCTTAGTGATGGGGTGTATCTTGTTGATTGGTTTGTCAACATTGAACCACCCTTATATCCCAGGAATAAATGCCACTTGATCGTGGTATATGATTTCTTTAATATATTGTTGGATTTGGTTTGCTAATATTTTGATGAAGATTTTTGCATGTATATTCATAAAAGATATTATCCTGTAGATCTTTTTTGTGATATTTTTATCTGGTTTTGATATCAGGGTAATACTGGTTTCATAGAATCAATTTGGAAGTTTTCCCTTCTCTTGAATTTTTTGGAATATTTTAAGAAGAATAGGTATTAACGATTCTTTAAATGTTTAGTAGAATTCACCTGTGAAACTGTCTGGTCCTGGACTTTGGTTTGTTGGGAGTTTTTTATTACTGATTCAATTTCATTGCTTGTGATTGGTCTGTTCAAGTTTCTATTTCTTCCTGCTTTAGCTTTGGTAGGTTATATGTTTCTGGGAGTATATCCATTTCTTTAGTCCAATTTGTTGTCATATAGGTTTTCATAATATTCTGTTACAATTGTATGTATTTCTGTGGTGTTGGTTGTTATTTCTCCTCTTTCATTAGTAATTTTGTTTATTTATGTCCCCTCTCTCTTTTTTTTTTAATGAGTTTTGCTAGAGGTTTATCAATCTTATTGGTCTTTTCAAAGAACCAGCTCCTGGTTTTGTTGGTCTGTTCTATTGTTTTTGTTTTTGTTTTTTTTAGTTTCTTTATCATTTATTTCTGCTCTATTCTTTATTATTTCCTTCCTTATAATTACAGATACTTTAAAACATTTAAAATATTACTTATAAACCTCTTTGTGTAAAAGTCTATAAATGGGAGAAAAATTATGCATTCAGGACAAATGTTGCCTCCAGAATTTGAATGTTATAAAATCATGGTCTCATGATTAAATCAGCCATACATAGCATAGATAATGCTCCTGATTGATTTTACTATTATGGTAAAAAGGTATATGAGCCCAGGAAGTTTACTCTTGACATTAAACATTAATTCTAATAGCACAAAAGATAAATCTATCTCTGTTAGAAATTAGTGTAGCTCTAGCATAATACGTACAAATTATAAAAACAACAACACATAGGCAACGAACTAAAAAAAAAGATAGTATTTTTAAGACAACTTCTGTCACTGATACTAAAAAATTTTGATCAGTTTGAGAATTGTTCTTGTAGGTTACCTGAGATAATCCCCACCACCCCATCAGAATGAACCATAAAAAGCATCATAAAATCTCCCTTTATTTCAGTATCATTAGACTCAGGGAACCTGGTAAACCCAGTCAAGAATCCTAGGGTTAAGTAATTCTCATGTAACCATGTAAGCAGCAGAGCTGTTACCAAAGTATTATTGCCATAGAGCTTCAATGCATCTTAGCCTTGATTCCTGCTGATGTAAGTACTTTACCCTTCTCAATGATTGGATGGTGTTAATGAGGTAAATGTGTTGCCCCTCCCCCTCAATTCATATGCTGAAACTTATGCCACAATGTGTATTAGAAGGTGGGGCCTTTGGCAGGAAATTTGGATTATATGTGGTCATGAGGGTGAAGCTCTCATGAATAAGATTAGTGCCCTTTTAAGAGTAATAAAGCTTGCTTTCCTCTCTGCTCTCTGTAATGGAGGATACAATGAAAAATTGGCTGCTTACAGCCTTCAGAGGGTCCTTACCAAAACCCTACCATGTTGGTACCCTGATCTCAAGCTTCCAGCCTCCAGATCTGTGAGAAATAAATTTTTATTGTTTACAAGTCACTTAGTCTATTGTAGTTTGTTATATCAGCCCAAACAAAGACAGTTAGTAACTAAAATTTGTTAATTAGGAATTCAGTTATTACTCTTAAAGAAAAACAGAAGTAGGAGAAGGAGGAGGAAGATGGCAGGGGAGTAGGGGATCCTAGTTTCTTCTGGTCCCTGGAATTCAGCTAGATAGCTTTCAAATCATTCTGAACACCTGTGAACTCAATGGGATATCTAAGAAAAGAATAGCTGAGATTCTACAAATAGAAAAGGGACCACTTTTTGCTAGGTAGGAGTTGCAAAAAGTGAACCTGAGGGGATACATCAGAAGATAAATCGTGGGGGGGCAGAGGGAGCCTCTGTAAATTGGCTGTTGGAAAGTGATACAGCAGTGGAGTGCAAAATCTGAACATTTAGAAATCTGCTCCAGTGGGTGATGTCCCTGCCTGAAAGGCACTCAAGTTACTAAGCAGGGCAGAAAATGGGGTGGAACACTGTGGTCTCAGAATCCCTGGGGTCACAGTAAGAATGGGTGTGCCTGAATGTTGCAGAGTTCCCAAGCATTGTAGCAGGGAAGCTGGCTGCAAACAGCAAGCCCAGGAGTGGGTTTTCAGCTTGGTAGTTCCATAAACTGCGAACTGCAGCATGGTCTGGTGACCACAAATATATTATATATATATATATATATATATATATATATATATATATATATATAT
>NC_058419.1:49172652-49285757 GCF_002201575.2 Neomonachus schauinslandi | reverse complement strand
TATATATATATATATATATATATATATATATATATATATATATATATTCTTCATTTTTGGCTTCCTTTCATTGTATTCAATTTTATTTTTGTACATATATAAGTTTTTCTTTCTTTACAATTTTGGTATCTGTTTTTTCTAACAAACAGACCAAGATACACACAAGACCTAGTGTATTATTCTGTTCTGTCCACCTTTTAATTACATTCTCTCTCCCTCCCCCCTTTTTTTTTCCTTTTTTGGTTTCTGATCTTTTCTGATTTGTTTAGGGTGTATTTAGTTGGAGTCATGGTTGATATTTCTGTATTTTGTTTTCTCATTCATCTATTCTTCTCTGGACAAAATGAGAAGATGGAAAAACTCACCCCAGAATAAAAACAAAGCAAGAGGCAGTACTTACTGCCAGAGGGATATAATTAAGATTTCGGAGCTAGAATTCAGAATAATGATTATAAAGACACTAGCTGGGCTTAAAAAAAGCAGAGAAGACACTAGAAAATCCTTTTCTGGAGAAATAAAAGAACTAAAATCTAATCTGGAGAAATAAAAGAACTATAATCAGGTTGAAACAAAAAAGGGTATTACTGAGATGCATTAAAAAATGGAAGCTCTAACTGCTAGGATAAATGAGATAGAAGAGAGAATCAGTGATATTGAAGATAAAATGATAGAGAATAAAAAATGAGAAAAAGAGAGATGAATAACCACTGGATCACAAGGGGAGGATTCCAGAGATCAGCGATACTATAAAGCAAAACAAGATTTGAAAAATTGGGATCCCATAAGAAGAGGAAGAGAGGGGTAGAAGTAATACTGGAACAAATTATAGCAGAGAACTTCCCTAATCTGGGGATGGAAACAGGCATTCAAGTCCAGGATGCACAGAGAACCCCCATCAAAATCAATAAAAATAGATCAACACCTTGACACATTATAGTGAAGCTTGAAATCTCAGAGACAAAGAGAAAATCCTGAAAGCAGCTCAGGAAAAGAGGTCCTTAACTACAGAGGCAGAAAACTGGCTGCCAGCAGACCTATCCACAGAGACCTGGCAGGCCAGAAGGGACTAGCATGATATATTCAGGGTGCTAAATGAGAAAAAAAAATATGCAGCCAAGAATAACTAACCAGCAAGGTTGTCATTCAAAATAGGAGACATAAAGACCTTCCAGGACAAATAGAAACTAAAAGAATTTGTGATCACTAACCCAGTCCCGCAAGAAATGTTAAAGGGGATCTTTTAAGTGAAGAGAGAGCTCAAAAGTAACATAGACCAGAAAGGAACAGAGACCATATACAGAAACAGTGATGCTGTTTCAAAAAATAGAGATGCAAGTTAAACTTCCAAACTGTTTCCATGAGGCCAGCATTACCTTGAACCCAAAACAAGACAAAGATCCCACTAAAAAGGAGAATTACAGACCAATATTACAGACCAATATGAACATGGGTGCCAAAACACTCAGCAAGATCCTAGCCAATAGGATCCAACAGTATATTAAAATAATTATTCACCACAGGAAGTGGGATTTATTCCTGAACTGCAGGAGTGGTTCAACATCAAATCAAACAAAGTGATACACTACATTAATAAAAGAAAGGACAAGAACCATATGATCCTGTCAATAGATGAAAAAAAAAAAAAAAAGAAGAAGAAGCATTTGACAAAGTACAGCATCCTTTCCTGATTAAAACTCTCTACAATGTAGGACTAGAAGAAACATACCTCAATATCATAAGAGCCATATATGAAAAGCCCACAGCAAATATATTCTCAATTGGGAAAAACTGAGAGATTTTCCCCTAAGTTCTTGAACATGACAGGGATGTCCACTATCACCATTACTGTTCAACATAGTAGAAGAAGTCCTAGCCTCAGCTATCAGACAACAAAAAGAAATAAAAGGCATACGAATAAGCAAAGAAATAAAATTCACTCTTTGCAGATGACGTGAAACTTATGTGAAAGACTCAAAAGACTCTACCCCCAAATTGCTAGAACTCATACAGGAATTCAGCAACATGGCAGGATATAAAATCAAGGCACAGAAATCAGTTGCATTTCTATACACTAACAATGAGACAGAAGAAAGAGAAATTAAGGAATTGATCCTATTTACAATTGCAACAAATACCAGAAGATACCTAAGAATAAACCTAACCAACGAAGTTAAGGGATCTGTACTCTGAAAACGATAGAACACTCAGGAAAGAAATTGAGGGAGAAATGGAAAAACATTCCACTCTCATGAATTGGAAGAACAAATATTGTTAAAATGTCAATGCTACCCAGAGCAATCTACACATTCAATGCAATCCCTATCAAAATAGCATTGACATTTTTCACAGAACTGTAACAAATAATCCTAAAGTTTGTATGGAACCAGAAAAGACCCCGAATAGCCAGAGGAATGTTGAAAAAGGAAACCAAAGCTAGTGGCATCACAATTCTGGACTTCAAGCTATATTACAAAGCTATAATCACCAAGACAGTATGGTACTGGCATGAAAACAGACACATAAATCAATGGAACAGAATAGAGCCCAGAAATGGACTCTCAACTCTATGGTCAACTAATCTTTGACAAAGCAGGAAAGAATATCCCATGGAAGAAGCACAGTCTTTTCAGCAAATGGTGTTGGGAAAATTGGACAGCCACAAGCAGAAGAATGAAACTGGACCATTCTCTTACACCATTCACAAAGATAAACTCAAAATGGATGAAAGACCTAAATGTGAGACAGGAATCCACCAAAATCCTAGAGGGGAACACAAGCAGCAACCTCTGTGACCTCGGTTGCTGCATCTTCTGGCAAGGGAAACAAAGGCAAAAATGAGCTATTGGGACTTCATTGAGATAAAAAGCTTTTGTGCAGGAAAGGAAACAGTTGACAAAACCCAAAGACAACCAACAGAATGGGAGAAGATATTTGCAAATGACATACCAGATAAAGGGCTATTATCCAACATCTATAAAGAGCTTATCAAACTCAACACCCAAAAAACAAAAATCCAGTCCAGAATTGGCCAGACGACATGAACTGACATTTCTCCAAAGACATACAAATGGCCAACAGACACATGAAAAAATGCTCAACATCACCAGGCATCAGGGAAATACAAATCAAAACCACAATGAGATACCACCTCACACCAGTCAGAATGGCTAACATTAACAAGTCAGGAAACCACAAATGTTGGCAAGGATGTGGAGAAAGTGTAACCCACTTACACAGCTGGTGGGAATGCAAGCTGGTGCAGCCACTCTGGAAAAACAGTATGGACGTTCCTCAAAAAGTTGAAAATAGAGCTACCCTATGACCCAGCAATTTCACTACTAGGTATTTACCCCAAAGACACAAATGAAGTCATCCAAAGGGGCACTTGAACCCCAATGTTTATAGCAGCAATGTCCACAATAGCCAAACTAGGGAAAGAGCAAGATGTCCATCGCCAGATGAATGGATAAAGAAGATGTGTATTTATATACAATGGAATATTACTCAGCCATCAAAAAGAATGAAATCTTGCCATTTGCAATGACATGGATGGAACTAGAGAGTATTATGCTAAGCGAAATAAGTCAATCAGAGAAAGACAATTATCATATGATCTCACTAATGTGGAATTTAAGAAACAAAACACAGGATCATAGAGGAAGGGGGGAATAAAACAAGACAAAATCAGAGAGGAAGACAAACCAAAAGAGATTCTTAACCATAGGAAACAAACTGAGGGTTGCTGGAGGGGGTGGGGTGGGGGAATGGAGTAACTGGGTGATGGGCATTAAGGAGGGCATGTGATGTAATGAGCACTAGGTGTTGCATACAACTGATGTATCACTGAACTCTACCTCTGAAACTAATAATATACTATATGTTAATTAATTTAATCTAACAAAATTTTTAAAAAATGAAAAAGAAGTATTCCTAATGTGTCTAGTACATAAAAACCTATCAGCCATTATGGATAAGTGTAGTAAACATCAGGGTGCATGAAAATCCCCTGGAGTTCATGTTACAACATACTTTTGGGCTCTACCCCTAGAGTTTATGATTCATTTGGTCTGGGTTAGGGTCTGAGAATCTGCATTCCTTACAAGTTCCCAGCTATTGCTGATGTTGTTGGTCTGGGGATCACACTTCTTTTGAGAACCACTGGCTTAGTATAAATATTATTTTCCTGAGGGCAGATTTTGAGGGCTAAAGAGATATATCAGGAGAACATGAAAGAAGGAAAGGAGGAAAGAAAAAGAGGATAATAGCCCTAAGACAAACTACACTTCATACATTTTCTGACATCCTGAACTAGTGAAGTGAAATCTTTGAAATTCAACGTGTAGTTGTGGAATCAGCACAGCACACTCACCTTGAGAATAGAAAATACAGCTTTCTAAATATAATATTCTTTATATCTTAAAAGGGGAATTTCAATAAATGGGATAAATACTTATTTAACGGCTTATAATATAGCATTTCCAAGTCATTTGTCCTTTAAAAACTGATTGTTTTTTTTTTTTGTATAATAATAAAAGACTGTTTTGTGCAATTTCCCCCATGAGTACTGCTATTATTACTTAGTATTTATTAAGAAGCCAACATAGTGGCTTGATTTTTACAGAAGAGGTTTTTCTTCTTTACATTTGTGTGCTAAATACCATTTTCCTGCTGCCCATCAAACTGAAACCATATTAAACAATACAGAACGACTTGAAGCAGACTGGTGTATAGGAAACAATGTTCACATTTCTTTATTTAGAAAAAACTGAGAACAACAAACTAAACATTTCCTCCTTTTAGCTTGAGCCTAAATGTATCCAATCAACTAAACAGGTCACACACTGATATGCCTTAAGATCTATTGGTTAGAGTGAAATGTAGGAACATATCATGTTAAACTAAGTAGGATCCATAGTTTAAAGGAAAGATAAATCAGACCTTGAAGATAATAATCTTCAGAAAAGTCATTTTAAAGAGACACAGCACATGTTAGATTGGATAACTTGAAGAGAACAAGAATTATAATAGTGCCAAAGAGTAGAGCTGAGAATTTAAATACTACAAAAATTTAATTAAAAATTCATGTTTTATAACATGGATTAGGAAACTGTAAAGATAGAAATTATAGTCCTTATTTCTGGTATTTGGAAAAAAGAAAAAATCTATTTTATGATAAGAAATTATAGCAATTCTAGCAGTCTCAAATAATCAATCATTTCTAGTTCAAACACTGAAAAAGGAATCGCAACACAAAATATGTCTTCAGATATACTGGGATTTTTTTTCCCCTCCCTTTCTCCTCTGATCTCTCTTTACCAAATGCGTGAATGCAGAAATCATCGAAGAGACTAAGATACAGAATCCCACAAAGAACAAAATGGAGAAACCATCAATTTGATTTTGTTACAGGTTGAATTATGTCCCCTAAACAGATATAATTGAAGTCTTAACCTTTAGTACTTTAGATCATGGCTGTATTTGGAAATAGATTTGTTCCAGATATAATTATTTAAGTTCAGATCACACTGGTGTAGGGCCTTAAATCCAATATGATTGGTGTCCTTATAAGAAGAGGAGAAAAGACACAGACACATAAGGAGAAGCCATGTGGAGACAGAGGCAGAGATTGGAATGATATATCTGCAAGCCAAGAAATGCTAAAGATCGTCCACCAGCCCTAGAAGTTAAGAGAGGCATGGAAAAGATTTTTCCCTCAGAGCCCTCAAAAGAAACCATTTCTGCTGACACCTCAATTTTGGACTTCTGGCCTATACAGAACTTTGAGAGAATAAATGTCTCTTGTATTAAGCCACCCAATTTGTGGAATTATGTTACCTCAGCCCTAGGAAACTAATACAAGTTCTTTCTCAGAACTTCGTATGTTTCATATTTGTTAACACAAAGGACTAAGCCTTCCTTACACTGACTCATACTGCACAACTCAAACTAGTCAAAACCTTTAATAAAAATAAAAATCATGGATAGATTAGATTAGAAAAATCATTTCAATAAAAATTAAAAATCTATTGGAATGATTCTCAAGAATGTACATGTACTAGTATAATATCAGTTTATGCACATTCTAATGCATACTCCAAATAAAAATGAAAAAGGAGATTAAGTTGAAATAAAAATACTTGAAAATGTTCTATATTTTTATATTTTATTTTTAATGACACAAAAAGCCTTTTTGTTCTCACTCATATGTTATAAATGTTATACTTAATTATATTTTAGTGAGAATGCTGTCACTGAATGTAGTTCATTACTTTAAATTCTTGGTTTAATAGTTTATGATACGTAATTTAATGGTCTGGTTCTAAATTCAGTATATTTTCAAGTCTGGTTTTAATGATTGTCATAGTTAAAAAGGTACTGCACAAAAGTATATAGAGCCAAATGAAAGGAATGTATTGTCAGCTACATTTACTAAATACTGTTGCTCAATACTGAGATCCAACCACCAATTTTGTACAAGTTTTTGGTTCACGAGGTTGATACATTTATTTTTGTTGTCAATCATTTGGAAGTAAATCGTAGGCATCATAGTATTTTGCTCTTATATATTCAGCTTGTATCTACTAAGTATAAAGACATTTTTCTTATATAATCACTGTACAAATCACACCTAAGAAAAGTGGCAATATTTTCCTAATATCATTTAATATGTAGTCTATATTAAAATTTCCTCAATTGTCCCAAGAATGTCTTTTATGGCTTTTTAAATTTATTTATTTTTTTAATTTTTTTTTTAAAGATTTTATTTATTTATTTGACAGAGAGAGGCACAGCGAGAGAGGGAACACAAGCAGGGGGAGTGGGAGAGGGAGAAGCAGGCTTCCTGCAGAGCTGGGAGCCCGATGCGGGGCTCAATCCCAGGACCCCAGGATCATGACCTGAGCCGAAGGCAGACGCTTAACCACTGAGCCACCCAGGCACCCCATATGGCTTTTTTTGAACAGTGCAATATAGGTTCATATAGTGGAATTTTTGTGTTTCTTTAGCCTTTTTTGTAAAGATTATCTCTCCTTCACTTTGTATATTTTTCATGATATTCACTTTCTTAAGAGTCCAGGACTACTGTCCTGTAGAATGTCTTGGATTCTGGTTTTGTCTGATGGTTTCTTCCTGGTATTGTCTAACTGTAAAAATCTCATGTATTCCTTATAAATTCCTTATAAATTAAGGTGTCTAGAGGCTTGATTAGATTAATATAAATGGTTCAACAGAATATTTCAAAGGTGATATTGCATCATATTGGAAGGCACATTAGGTTTGGTTGCACCTATACTAGTGGTACTAAGCTTGATCACTTGCTTAAAGTAGTGACCTCCAGATCCCTCCATCGTAAAGGTACTTTCCCCTGGGTGCACTTCCACAGGGCAGATATTCCTTTCTACAATGGACTTTTCACCTAATTACTCTAGCATTCATCAATGAACCTTGCCTTAGTCAATTATAACTTTGGAGGTTGTAAAACAGTGGTTTCTAAATCTATCATTTATTTTATTTTTATTTTTTTAAATTTTTTTATTTGACAGAGAGACAGCAGGGAGAGTGGCAGGCAGAGGCAGAGGGAGAGGGAGAAGCAGGCTCCCTGTTCAGCAGGGAGCCTGAAGTGGGGCTCAATCCCAGGACCCTGGGATCATGACCCGAGCTGAAGGCAGATGCTTAACCGTCTGAGCCACCCAGGTGCCCCTATCCTTTATTTTATATTTAATTTATTAAGTGGAATTCTATTTTTTAAAGAAAGCTCTTTTTTTTAATCCACCTTTTTCCTTTTTTCCTTTTTTTTCTTTTTTGGGAAAGTAAGTATCACTTATGGACTAATGGATTTTAATTTATTCAGTGTGTTAGAATTAGAGCTATTACTCTTTTGAATGCTGAAATTATTTCAAATTTGCCTTGTGGGAGCTTCTTTATGCTGGATCCTGTATCTTTGTGAGGCAACATATTCCTTTTAGTCTTTGAGTACCTCCTTGCTCTCTGTGGCACAAGATGTCCCAGTCTCACCTTGCACTTTCCCTGCCTCAGATGTGGAATCACTAATTCCCAAAGAAGTCCTTGTTTCTTTAATTTGGGAATTAAATTTAGAAGTGTACTAGGTGTGTTAATTCTTCTGGGTGTCACTGCTTCTGTGACTATCTATAGTCAGAGCTATGAAAAATGCTTTTAAAATTATGAGTTCATACTGATATTTTCAGTTACTTTTTAAAAATATTTATTTGTGATAAAAAAACATGATATAAAATTTACCTTTAGGGATGCCTGGATGGCTCAGTCAGTTAAGCATCTGCCTTCAGCTCAGGTCATGATCGCCGGGTTCTGGTATCAAGCCCCACTTCGGGCTCCCTGCTCAGGGGGAACTTGCTTCTTCCTCTCCTTCTGCCCCTACCCTCAACTTGTGCTTTCTCTCTCATGCACTCTCTCTCTCAAATAAAGAAATAAAATTTAAAAAAAAAATTACCCTCTTAACCATTTTTAAGTGAACAGTTCAGTTGTATTAACTGTATTCACATTGTTACATAACATCTTTTGACCTTTTTCATCTTGCAAAACTGAAATTCTATACCTATTGAAGAGCATCTCCCATTTTCCCCTCTCCATAGCCCCTGACAACCACCATTCTACTTTTTATTTCTATGATTTTGACTACCTTAGATATCTCATAAAGTGGAATCATACAGTATTTTTCCTTTTGTGTCTGGCTTATTTTACTCAGCATGGTCTTCAAGGTTTATTCATATTGTAGCATGTGACAGGATTTCCTTCATTTTAAGATTAAATAATATTCCACTGTATGGATATACCATATTTTTTTTACCCATTCACTTGTTGATGGACATTTGGGTTACTGCCACCTCTTGGCTACTGTGAATAATGTTTCAATTAACATGAGTGTGCAATATCTCTTTGAGATCTTGCTTTCAATTCTTTTGGATATATACCCAGAAAAGCAATTGCTTGATCATATGATTATTTTAGTTTTAGTTTTTTGAGAAACTTCCATACTGTTTTCCATAGGAACTTTTAATTCATTTTTTTAAGATATAGAGCTTTCTTTTGCATCTCTTTTTCTTACTCTGAAAGTATTGATGTCTAACCACATATATATCATACATGTATACTTATTTACTTTATCCTACAATATACCTAAATTCATTTCAAAATTATGATCAATATTACTAACAACAAGAAATCTACTACTTTTTTTTTGCAGTTCCTTTTGTCTTTGGAAAATATCCAATTAAGGATGTACAGAGTACTATGTGGATTCCTAGAAGTTGAATTGTTGGGTCATAAAGTAAAAACATGTAATGTTGTTGGATATTGCCAAATAATCCTCCATCATGGTTGTGATATTTTGCACAGCCACTAGAAATTTAAGAGAGTCCCTATTTCTCCACACTAAGCTAACAGATTTAGTTGTCAGCATACAGGCATACCTCAGAGACCTTGTAAGTTTAATTTCAGACCACTGCAGTAAAGCAAATATCACAATAAAATGAGTCAAATGAATTTTTTGCTTTCCCAGTGCATATAAAGTTATGTTTACTCTATACAGTAGTCTATACTTTAATTAAAAAATAATTTATTGCTAAAAATTTCTAACCATCATCTGAGTTATCAGCAAGTTGTAATCACTGATCCCAGCTCACCATAACAAATATAATAATGAAAAATCTTGAACTATTGCAGGAATTATCAAAATGTGATACAGAGATATGAAGTAACCAAATGCTGTTGGAAAAAGTGGTGCTGATAGACTTCCTTGAAACAGTTGCCACAAACCTTTAATATGTAAAAAATACAATATCTGTGAAGTGCCATAAAGCAAAATGTAATAAAACAAGGCATATCTGTATATGAGAAATGCTATCACACTGTAGTTTTAATTTTTAATACTTTATTAAATGGGCGAGTGAGCATTTTTTCACGTTTGAGGACCTTTTTTTTCTGTGAACAGTTTATGTCTTTTGTCATTTTTTTCTGTTTTCAAAGTTTTAAGGGTACAGGGACAGGGCTTGGGAAGATGATGGAGTAGGAGGACCCTGACATCACCCCATCCCATGTTTTCAACTAGATATCATCCATATCTAAGTCAACAAACTGGAGAGCAATCCAAAGACTGGCAGAACAAACTCCACAACTAAATACAAAGAAGCTGCATCTGAAAGCTTAGGAAGGTTAGAAAGGCAGAGGGAAGCTGCCTGTAGGAAGGAGGGAGCTGCACTGAGGAGAGGGACCTCACACACAGGGAGCTCACACAAGGAAGACTCATCCCCATAACATTTAGATTTAAAAACCAGAGGGGTTGAATTCCATGAGCTTGTAAAACCAGGGGGACTTGGAACCTGGAGGTTTGGAGGTCAGCTGACTCAGCACTGGGTGAGTTGGAGGACAAGGGATAGCCAGGATACCACCCTTAAAGACACAGCAGCCTTTGCAGAGAGGGAACATAAAAGCAGCAGTTTACACAACACTGGGAGCAAACAGGAAGTAGATCTGTTCATGATGATGTCTAAGCATGTTGGGGGACTTCTCCAAAAATGAGGGAGCTGGAAGGTACTGTTTTCCTTCCCAGCCCCCCATCATAAGCAGAGACACCTGCAGGAGGAGGCTATGCACAGACACTTGTTACCTAACCCTGTAATAGTGCATCACACCCACAAGTTATCTGGCGGATTTGCCTATTCCAAGCCTGCTGGTCTCAACTTTGGGCTCAGAACAGATTTTGTTAAAGGCTTGTGGGCACCCAGCCCAGCTGGCAGGCACACAGTTGCCACCACGCACAGCACAAATCTGCTGCATCATGCCCAGCCTTGTTACCCCAGCCACCCTTGCATGTTGCTCCAGGCCACCTGCCCCCAGCCTGTCATGTGCCTTTCCCAGCCACCAGGTTCACAGCTGTGGCCACATGGGGCCCAACCACTGCACCATGCCCAGTTACATGCCCCCAGACACCATTGCAGACCATGCCCAGCCTCACACCCCTGGCCACCTGGGGCATACAGCTCCCAGCCACTGCAATACTTCAGGGGATCTGGCATAAGGCTAGTGACCCAGTATAAATTTTGCTAACACTGCTGCCCTACTCCCAAGTTCCCTGGAAGGCAAACCACCCCAGAGTAGGCCTGCCTGTGTCCCACTAACATCACAGAGAACAAGCACAGCCCACAACAGGCAGAGAGTCAGGCAGATGACTGCACCAAAAGGAAAGGCGACTCAGACACAACAACAGGTTGTAAGCAACATACATAGTATACTCTCCTGAAGGTTCAGATTCTGGTAAATGTGGGAGACAACACTGCTGGGCTCTCCAGGACTTTTTCTTCATAAAGTCACTACTTTCAAGGGCAGAAGACATAGAAGACATTCTTTTTTTTTTTTAAGATTTTATTTATTTATTTGAGACAGAGAGAATGAGAGAGAGAGAGCACACGAGAGGGGGGAGGGTCAGAGGCAGAAGCAGGCTCCCTGCCAAGCAGGGAGCCCAATGCGGGACTCGATCCAGGGACTCCAGGATCATGACCTGAGCCGAAGGCAGTCGCTCAACCAACTGAGCCACCCAGGTGCCCCGACATAGAAGACATTCTTAACACAGAAAAAGACACAGAGAGGTAGATAAAAAGAGGAGACAGAAATTTATCACAAATGAAAGAACAGGACAAAGCCACAGCCAGAGATCTAAACAAAAGAGATATAAGTAACATGCCCAATAAAGAATTTGAAGGAATAATCATAAGGATACTCACTGAACTTGAGAAAGGAGTGGAAGACATGTCTGAGAACATTAACACAGAAATAAGGAATAACATGGTAGGGATAAAAGGCACAGAAAATGGAATTAGAAACACACCTGATGGAATGAACGGCAGGTTGGAAGAAGCAGAATGAATTAGTGATCAACTCTATTATAGTAATGGAAAATAATCAAGCTGAACAAAAAAGAAAGAGACAAGAATTATGTGAAATGAGAATAAACTTAGAGAACTCAATGACTCCATCAAATGTAATAACATTCATATTATAGGAGTCCCAGAAGGAGAAGAGATAGAAAAGGGGACAGAAAATTTATTTGAAAAAAAAATAATAGCTGTAACTTTCCTAACTTGGGGAAGGAAACAGATATCCAGATCCATCCAGATCCAGGAGGCACAGAGAACCCTTAACAGAATCAACAAAAGCAGACTGACACCAAGACATATTATAATTAAATTTACAAAATATACTGATCAAGAAAAATATCATAAAAGCAGCAAGAAAAAAGAAATCATTAACTTAGAAGGGAAAACCTACAAGGCTGACATGAGATTTTTCAATGGAAACTTTGCAAGCCAGAAGGGAGTAGCATGATATATTAAAAGTGATGTATGGGAAAAATCAGTAGCCAAGAACACTCTAACAAACAAGGCTATCATTCAGAATACAAGGATAGATAAAGAGGATCCCAGACAAACAAAAACTAAAGGAGTTCATGACCACCAAACTAACTCTCCAAGAAATATTAAAAGGGACACTTTGAGTGTAAAAGAGAAACCAAAAGTGAGAGCATAGAGACAGGAAAAACAAAAACAGTAAAATATGAATATTTCCATAAAAATCAGTCAAGGAACACACAAAAATGCATATAAAATATAACATATACCTAAAATATGGAGAGAAGAGCAAATAATGTGTTCAAACTTAAATCACCACCAACTTAATGTAGACTGCTATGTGCAGAAGAGGTTTTATAAAAACCTAATGGTAATCATTTAAAAAGAAACACTAAAAGTATGCAAAGAATAAAGAGAAAGAAATCAAAATATATCACTAAAGAAAATCAGCAAACCACGAAAGAAAGAAAAGATCAGAGAAAATCTTTAGAAACAACTACAAAACAAGTAATAAAATGGCAATAAATCCATGTCTAACAATAATTATGTTGAAGGAAAATGGACTAAATGCTCTAATCAAAATACATAAGGTGACAGAATGGATACAAAAAATAAGACCTATCTATATGCTACCTACAAAAGACCCATTTTAGACCTAAACACACTAGCAGATTGAAAGTGAGAGAATGGAGAAACATCTATTACATGAATAGATTTCAAAAGAAAACCAGAGTAGCAATACTTAGACAAAACAGATGTTCAAACAAATACTGTAACAAGAGACATAGAAGGACACTATATAATAATAAAAGATACAACAAGAAGATCTAACAATTGTAAATATTTATGCGCCCATCATAAGAGCACTTAAATATATTAAAAAATTAATAACAAACATAGAGGAACTAGCTGATAATAACACAATAATAGTAGGGGATGTTAATATCCTATTTACATCAGTGGACAGATCATTTAAACAGAATATCAAAAAGGAAACTATGGTTTTGAGTGACACACTGGACCATATGGATTTAACAAATATATTCAGAACTTTACATCCTAAAACAACAGAAAACAAAATATTTTCAAGTTTACATAGGACATTCTGAATAGATCATATATTAACTCACAAAACAAACTTCAACAAATTCCAGAAGATGGGAATCATGCCATACATATTTTGTGACCAAAACTATGAAACTAGAAGTCAACCACAAGAGAAAACCTAGAAAGACCACAAATACAAGGAGGATAAATAACATGCTACTAAACAATGAATGGGTCAACCAGGAAATCAAGGAAAATATTGAAAGTATGTGGAAATGGGTCACCTGAGTGGCTCAGTCAGTTAAGCTTCTGCTTTCAGCTCAGGTCATGATCCCAGGGTTCTGGAATCGAACCCCACATCCCCCCCACATTGTGGGAAGCCTGCTTCTCCCTCTCCTTCCCACTCATGCACTCTCTCCCTATCTCTCTCTATCCCTCTCTCAAATAAATAAATAAAATCTTTAAAAAAAATATGTGGAAACAAATGCAAATGGAAACACAATGGTCCAAAACCTCTGGGATGCAGCAAAAGCAGTTCCGAAAAGGGAGGTTTATAGCAACACAGGCCTACCTCAAGAAGCAAGAAAAATCTCAAATTAACTAAGTGATCTAGAAAAAGAACAACAACAACAATAACCTAAAACAAGCAGAAGGAAGAAGGAAGGAAATAATTAAGATTAGAGCAAAAATAAATGATACAGAAACAGAGAGAGAGAGAGAGAGAGAGAGAACAGGTTAATGAACCCAGGAGAAATTTCTTTGAAAAAATCAATACAGTTGATAAACCTCTACCCAGACTTATCAAGAAAAAAAGAAAAAAGATCCAAATAAATGAAAACACAGATGAGAGAGGAGAAATAACCAACACCACAGAAATACAAACAAACATAAGAGAATATTATGAAAAATTATATACTGACAAATGGATAAATTCTTAGAAACATATAAACTACCAAAACCAAAACAGGAAGAAATAGAAAATATGAACAGACTGATAACCAGCAAAGAAATGAAGTCAGTAATAAAAAACTCCCAACAAACAAAACCCCAGGACCAGATGGCTTGACAGGAGATTTTCTACAAAATATTTAAAGAACAGTTAAAATCTATTCTTCTCAAACTACTCCAGAAAAATAGAAAAGGAAGGAAAACTTACAAATTCATTCTATGAGGCCTGCTTTACCCTGAGAGAAAAACTAGAGAAAGACAATACTGAAAAAGAGAACTATAGGCAAATATCCCTGATAAACATAGAGGCAAAATCCTCAATAAAATACTAGGAAACCAAATTCAACAATACGTTAAAAAATCACTCACCATGACAAAGTATGATTTATTGCTGGGTTGCAAATGTGATTCTATATTCCCAAATCAATCAATGTGATACATTACATCAATAGGAGAAAGGATAGCAAACGTATGATCATTTCAATAGATGCAGAAAAAGCATCTCACAAAGTACAACATTCATTCATAATAAAAACCCTCAACAAAATATGTTTAAGGGGAATTTACCTCAGAATAAAGACCATCTATGAAAAAAACAAAACAAAACAGGGGGGCGGAGCAAGATGGCGGAGGAGTAGGAGACCTGGATTTCGTCTGGTCTCAGGAATTCAGCTGGATAGGGATAAAACCATTCTGAACACCTACAAACTCAACAGGAGATCGAAGAAAAGAATAGCAACAAGTCTCTCATCAGAAAAGCGACCACTTTCTGGAAGGTAGGACGTGCGGAGAAGTGAATCCGAGGAGATATTCAGGAGGATAGAGGGCGGGGGAGGGGCCTCCATCGGCCGCTTCTGGCAAGTGATAGAGCCGCGGAGCACAAAATCAGAACTTTTAAAAGTCTGCTCCACTGAGGGACGTCACTCTGGTGGCTAAGCAGGGGGTGGAACCCTCCGGGACAGTGTGGTCTTAGGACCCTCGGGGTCACGGAAAGACCGGGGGTGCCTGAGTGTGGCAGAGCTCCCAAGTAACGGAACAGGGAAGCCGGCTGCAGAGACGGAGCCCAGGCGCAGGCTCTCAGCTAGGGGTTGTCATAAACTGTAATCCGCAGCACAGTCGGGCCACTGCTCCTCCAGCAGGGACCCAACAAGTGGCAGATCTGGGGAGACTCACCTTCCTCCCCCGGGAGGAGCCGCGCGGGAGTGCACCACAGGGATCTGCTGGGTTTTGAGACTCCACCGGGGGTCAGGTGCCAGAGATAGAAACGCGCAGTCACAGGCAGGGTGAGCACGAAGTGCAGCCGGAGACCGGGGAGACGGGAGTGACTGACGGCTTTTCTCTGGGGGCTCACTGAGGAGCGGGGCCCCGAGGTCTCAGCTCCTCCGGGGCAGAGATTGGGAGGCCGCCATTTTCACTCTCCGCCTCCAAAGCTGTACGGAAAGCTCGCAGGGAACAAAAGCTCCGGAGAGCAAACCCGAGCAGATTACTTAGCCAGGAGGGGGCAAGGGCGGGGCAATTCCACCTCCGTCAAAGACCTTTGGAAACCACGGCAACAGGCCCCTCCCCAGAAGATCAGCGAGAACAGCCAGCCAAGACCAAGTTTACCGATCAATGAGAGCGGCAGAACTCCAGGGCTAGGGGAATACTGCACATAGAATTCATGGCTTTTCCCCATGATTCTTTAGTCTTTCAAAGTTAATTTTTTTTTAACTGTCTTTTTTATTTTTTTTAATTTTTCTTTTTCCCTTTTTCAACCAACATCTTATCAATCCCTTTTTTAAAAAAAACATTTTTATTTTTCATTTTTAGAGTCATATTCTATCCCTTCATAGTAGTTACCCGTATTTTTGGCATATATATATAAGTTGTTCTCTCTTTAAAATTTTCAGATAGTTCCTTCTAACAGATTAAAATATACCCTAAATCTCTAGTATATGGTGTTTTCTATTCCCCTGCCTGATAACATTCTCTCCTTTTTTTTCTCTTTTTTCTTTTTTTAAATCCTCTTCTTTCTTTTTTCCAACAAATTCTTATCAATTCCTTTTATAAAATTTTTTATAATTTCCATCTTTACAGTCATATTCCATCCCTTCATCATATCAACCCTTATTTTTGTACATATATAAGTTTTTCTTTCTTTAAAATTTTGGGAGGCACTTTCTTCTAAAAGACCAAAATACACCCCAAATCTAGTGTGTGGCACTGATCTTTATACCAGCCTGATCATATTTGATCACATTCTGTTTTTTTTGTTGTTGTTGTTTTGTTTTGTTTTTGTTTGTTTTTATCTTTTTCTTTTTCTTTTTTTTCTTTTTCTTTTTTCTCTCTTTCCATTTCTTTTTCCACTGCTTCAGGTCTTTTCTGATTTGTTTAGAGTATATTTTCTGGGGACATTGTTACTCTGCTAGCATTTTGTTCTCTCATTAATCTATTCTCTGCACAAAATGACAAGATGGAAAAAATCACCTCAACAAAAAGAACAAGAGGTAGTACCGACTGCCAGGGACCTACTCAATACGGACATTAGTACGATGTCAGATCTAGAGTTCAGAATCATCACTTTAAAGATACTAGCTGGGCTTGAAAAAAATATGGAAGTTATTAGAGAAACCCTGTCCGGAGAAGTAAAAGAGCTAAAATCTAACCAAGTAGAAATCAAAAAGGCTATTAATGAGGTGCAATCAAAAATGGGGGCGCTAACTGCTAGGATAAATGAGGCAGAAGAGAGAACCAGTAATATAGAAGACCAAATGATGGAAAATAAAGAAGCTGAGAAAAAGAGAGATAAACAACTACTGGATCACGAGGGCAGAATTTGAGAGATAAGCGATACCATAAGACGAAACAACATTAGAATAATTGGGATCCCAGAAGAAGAAGGAAGAGAGAGAGGGGCAGAAGGTATAATGGAGCAAATTATAGCAGAGAACTTCCCTAATTTGGGGAAGGAAACAGGAATCAAAATCCAGGAAGCACAAAGAACCCCTCTTAAAATCAATAAAAATAGGTCAACACGCCGACATCTAAGAGTAAAAGTTACGAGTCTCATAGACAAAGAGAAAAATCCTGAAAGCAGCTCGGGACAAGAGATATGTAACCTACAAGGGTAGAAACATTAGATTGGCAACAGACCTATCCACAAAGACCTGGCAGGCCAGAAAGGACTGGCAGGATATATTCAGAGCACTAAATGAGAAAAATATGCAGCCAAGAATACTCTATCCAGCTTGGCTGTCATTGAAAATTGAAGGAGAGATAAAAAGCTTCCAGGACAAACAAAAACTAAAGGAATTTGCAAACACAAAACCAGCCCTACAGGAAATCTTGAAAGGGGTTCTCTAAGGAAAGAGAGACCCTAAAAGCAACATAGACCAGAAAGGAACACAGGCAATATACAGTAACAGTCACCTTACAGACAATACAATGGCACTAAATTCCTATCTTTCAATAGTTACCCTGAATGTAAATGGGCTCAATGCCCCAATCAAAAGACACAGGCTATCAGACTGGATTAAAAAACAAGACCTATCAATATGCTGTCTGCAAGAGACTCATTTTCGACCCAAAGACACCCCCAGATTGAAAGTGAGGGGGTGGAAAACAATTTACCATGCTAATGGATACCAAAAGAAAGCTGGGGTGGCAGTCCTTATATCAGACAAATTCGATTTTAAACCAAAGACTGTAATAAGAGATGAGGAAGGACATTATATCCTACTTAAAGGGTCTATCCAACAAGAAGATCTAATAATTGTAAATATCTATGCCCCTAACATGGGAGCAGCCAATTATATAAGGCAATTAATAACAGAAGCAAAGAAACACATCGACAAAAATACAATAATAGTGGGGGACTTTAACACCCCCCTCACTGAAATGGACAGGTCGTCTAAGCAAAAGATCAACAAGGAAATAAAGACTTTAAATGACACACTGGACCAAACGGACTTCACAGACATATTCAGAACATTCCATCCCAAAGCAACGGAATACACATTCTTCTCTAGTGCCCATGGAACATTCTCCAGAATAGATCACATCCTAGGTCATAAATCAGGTCTCAACTGGTACCAAAAGATTGGGATCATTCCCTGCCTATTTTCAGACCACAATGCTTTGAAACTAGAACTCAATCACAAGAGGAAAGTCGGAAAGAACTCAAATACATGGAGGCTAAAGAGCATCCTACTGAAGAATGAATGGGTCAACCAGGAAATTAAAGAAGAATTAAAAAAATACATGGAAACCAATGAAAATGAAAACACAACTATTCAAAATCTTTGGGAAGCAGCAATATAATATATATATATATATAGCAATACAAGTCTTTCTCAAGAAACAAGAAAGGTCTCAAGTATACAACCTAACCCTACACCTAAAGGAGCTGGAGAAAGAACAGCAAATAAAGCCTAAATCCAGCAAGAGAAGAGAAATAATAAAGATCAGAGCAGAAATCAGTGAAATAGAAACTAAAAGAACAGTAGAACAGATCAACAAAACTAGGAGCTGGTTCTTTGAAAGAATCAACAAGATTGATAAACTCCTGGCCAGACTTATCAAAAAGAAAAGAGAAATGACCCAAATCAACAAAATCATGAATGAAAGAGGAGAGATCACAACCAACACCAAAGAAATACAAACAATTATAAGAACATATTATGAGCAACTCTATGCCAGCAAATTAGATAACCTGGAAGAAATGGATGCATTCCTAGAGATGTATCAACTACCAAAACTGAACCAGGAAGAAATAGAAAACCTGAACAGACCTATAACCACTAAGGAAATTGAAGCAGTCATCAAAAATCTCCCAAAAAACAAAAGCCCAGGGCCAGATGGCTTCCCAGGGGAATTCTACCAAACATTTCAAGAAGAATTAATACCTATTCTTCTGAAACTGTTCCAAAAAATACAAATGGAAGGAAAACTTCCAAACTCATTTTATGAGGCCAGCATTACCTTGATCCCAAAACCAGACAAAGACCCCATCAAAAAGGAGAATTACAGACCAATATCCCTGATGAACATGGATGCAAAAATTCTCACCAAAATACTAGCCAATAGGATCCAACAGTACATTAAAAGGATTATTCACCACGACCAAGTGGGATTTATCCCTGGGCTGCAAGGTTGGTTCAACATCCGCAAATCAATCAATGTGATACAATACATTAACAAAAGAAAGAACAAGAATCATATGATCCTCTCAATAGATGCAGAAAAAGCTTTTGACAAAGTACAGCATCCTTTCTTGTTCAAAACTCTTCAGAGTATAGGCATAGAGGGTTCATACCTCAATATCATAAAAGCCATCTATGAAAAACCTACAGCGAATATCATTCTCAATGGGGAAAAACTGAGAGCTTTCCCCCTAAGGTCGGGAATGCGGCAGGGATGTCCACTATCACCACTGCTATTCAACATAATATTGGAAGTCCTAGCCACAGCAATCAAACAACCAAAAGAAATTAAAGGCATCCAAATTGGCAAAGAAGAAGTCAAACTGTCACTCTTTGCAGATGATATGATACTTTATGTGGAAAACCCCAAAGACTCCACCCCAAAACTGCTAGAACTCATACAGGATTTCAGTAAAGTGGTAGGATATAAAATCAATGCACAGAAGTCAGTGGCATTCCTATACACCAACAACAAGACAGAAGAAAGAGAAATTAAGGAGGTGATCCCATTTACAATGGCACCCAAAACCATAAGACACCTGGGAATAAGTCTAACCAAAGAGACAAAGGATCTGTACTCAGAAAACTATAAAATACTCATGATAGAAATGGAGGAAGACACAAAGAAATGGAAAAACGTTCCATGCTCATGGATTGGAAGAACAAATATTGTGAAGATGTCAGTGCTACCTAGAGCAATCTACACATTCAATGCAATCCCATCCAAATACCATCCACTTTTTTTAAAGAAATGGAACAAATAATCCTAAAATTTGTATGGAACCAGAAAAGACCCCGCATAGCCAGAGGAATGTTGAAAAAGAAAAGCAAAGCTGGTTGCATCACAATTCCGGACTTCCAGCTCTATTACAAAGCTGTCATCATCAAGACAGCATGGTACTGGCACAAAAACAGACACATAGATCAATGGAACAGAATAGAGAGCCCAGAAATGGACCCTCAACTCTATGGTCAACTCATCTTTGACAAAGCAGGAAAGAATGTCCAATGGAACAAAGACAGTCTCTTCAACAAATGGTGTTGGGAAAATTGGATAGCCACATGCAGAAGAATGAAACTGGACCATTTCCTTACACCACACACAAAAATAGACTCCAAATGGTTGAAAGACCTCAATGTGAGACAGGAGTCCATCAAAATCCTAAAGGAGAACCCAGGCAGCAACCTCTTTGACCTCAGCCGAAGCAACTTCTTCCTAGAAACATCGCCAAAGGCAAGGGAAGCAAGGGCAAAAATGAACTATTGGGACTTCATCAAGATAAAAAGCTTTTGCAAAGCAAAGGAAGCAGTCAACAAAACCAAAAGACAACCGACAGAATGGGAGAAGATATTTGCAAATGACATATCAGATAAAGGGCTAGTATCCAAAATCTATAAAGAACTCATCAAACTCAACACCCAAAGAGCAAAGAATCCAATCAAGAAATGGGCAGAAGACATGAACAGACATTTTTCCAAAGAAGACATCCAAATGGCCAACAGACACATGAAAATGTGTTCAATATCGCTCGGCATCAGGGAAATCCAAATCAAAACCTCAATGAGATACCACCTCACACCAGTCAGAATGGCTAAAATTAACAAGTCAGGAAACGACAGATGTTGGCGGGGATGCAGAGAAAGGGGAACCCTCCTACACTGTTGGTGGGAATGCAAGCTGGTGCAGCCACTCTGGAAAACAGTATGTAGGTTCCTCAAAAAGTTGAAAATAGAGCTACCATATGATCCAGCAATTGCACTACTCGGTATTTACCCCAAAGATACAAACGTAGGGATCCGAAAGGGTACGTGCACCCCGATGTTTATAGCAGCAATGTCCACAATAGCCAAACTGTGGAAAGAGCCAAGATGTCCATCGACAGATGAATGGATAAAGAAGATGTGGTGTATATATATACAATGGAATATTATGCAGCCACCAAAAGGAATGAGATCTTGCCATTTGCAACGACGTGGATGGAACTGGATGGTATTATGTTGAGTGAAATAAGTCAAACAGAGAAAGACATGTATCATATGATCTCACTGATATGAGGAATTCTTAATTGCAGGAAACAAACTGAGCTTTGCTGGAGTGGGTGGTGGGGTGGGAGGGATGGGGTGACTGGGTGATAGACACTGGGGAGGGTAGGTGCTCTGGTAAGCGCTATGAATTGTGCAAGACTGTTGAATCTCAGATCTGTACCTCTGAAACAAATAATGCAATATATGTTAAGAAAAAAAAAAAGAAGTAGAAGAAGGTAGTGGGAGAGGAAGAATGAAGAGGGGGAAATCGGAGGGGTGTACGAACCATGAGAGACGATGGACTCTGAAAAACAAACTGAGGGTTCTAGAGGGGAGGGGGGTGGGAGGATGGGTTAGCCTGGTGGTGGGTATTGAGGAGGGCACATTCTGCATGGAGCACTGGGTGTTATGCACAAACAATGAATCATGGAACACTTCATCTAAAACTAATGATGTAATGTATGGGGATTAACCTAAGAATAAAAACAAAAAACAAACAAAAAAAAAAACAACTAACCTCATCCTTAATGGGAAAAACTGAACTTTTCCCCTAAGGTCAGGAACAATAAAAGGATTTCCATTCACCACTTTTATTCAATATAGTACTGGAAGTCCTAGTCTCAGCAATCCGTCAACAAAAAGAAACAAAAGGAATCAAAATGGGTAAGGAAAAAGTCTTTTACTATATGCAGATGACATGATACTGTATAAGAAACCTCAGAAGACTCTACCAATAAACTATGAGAACTGATAAACTAATTCATTAAAGTTGCAGGTTACAAAATCAATGTACAGAAATCTGTTGAACTTCTGTACACCAATCGTGAAGCAGCAGAAAGAGAAATCAAGGAATTGATCCCATTTACAGTTGCACCAAAGCCCATAAGGTACCTAGGAATAAACCTAACCAAAGAGGCTAAAGATCTGTATGAGGAAAACCATAAAACACTGATGAAGGAAATTGAAGAGGACACAAAGAAATGGGAAAATACCACATGAACATGGATTAGAAGAACAAATATTGTTGAAATGTCTATATTACCCAAGCAATCTCCACATTTAATTCAATCCCCATCAAAATACCACCAATATTTTTCACAAAGCTACAATAAACAATCTTAAAATTTGAATGGAACCACAAAAGACCCCAAATAGCCAAAGCAATCTTGAAAAAGAAAGGCAAAGTTTGGGGCATCACAACTCGGCATTTCAAGTTATATTACAAAGCTATAGTGAACAAGACATGATGTTACTGACACAAAAACAGACACATAGATCAAAGGAACAGAATAGAAAAACCAGAAATGGACCCACAACTCTATTGTCAACTAATCTTCAACAAAGCAGAAAATAATATCCAATGGGAAAAAGACAGTTTCTCCAACAAATAATGTTGGGAAAACTGGACAGCAGCATGGACAAGAATGAAACTAGACCACTTTCTTATACCATACACAAAATAAATTCAAATTGGATGAAAGACCTAAATGTGAGACAGGAAACCAACAAAATACTAGAGGAGAACACAGGCAGCTACCTCTTTGACCTTGGCAGAACAACTTCTTACTAAACATGTCCCTGGAGGCAAGGGAAATGAAAGCAAAACTAAACTATTGGGACTTCATCAAGATAAAAAGCTTCTGCACAGTGAAGGAAACAATCAACATAACTAAAAGGCAGCCTATGGAATGGGAGAAGATATTTTCAAATGACATATCTGATAAAGGGTTAGTATCAAAAATTTATGAAGAACTTATCAAACTCAACACCCCCAAAACAAATAATCCAGTTAAGAAATGAGCAGAAGATATAAATAGACAATCCAGACAACCAGATGGCTAACAAACATGGAAAGATGCTCAACATCACTCATCATCAGGGAAATACAAATTAAAACCATGCTGAGATGCCACCTCATATCTGTCAGAATGGCTAAAATTAACAACACAAGAAACAACAGGTGTTAGCAAGGACGTGGAGAAAGGGGAACCCTCTTGCATTGTTGGTGGGAATGCAAACCGGTGCAGCCATTTTGAAAAACAGTGTGGATTTTCCTCAAAAACTTACAAGTAGAACTACCTTACAATCTGAGAATTAAACTACCAGGTATTTACCCAAAGGATACAAAAATACAGATTTGAAGGGGCATGTGCACCTGAAGTTTATGACAGCATTATCAACAATAGACAAACTATGGAAAGAGCCCAAATGTCCATTGAATGATGAATAGATAAAGAAGAGGTGGCATATATATACAATGGAATATTGCTCAGCTATCAAAAAGAATGAAATCTTGCCATTTGCCACAATGTGTATGGGGCTAGAATGTATTATGGTAAGCAGAATAAGCAGAATATGTCAGTCAGAGAAAGACAAATACCATATGATTTCACTCATGTGGAACTTAAGAAAATAAAACAGATGAACATAGGGGATGGTGGAAAAAAAGAGAGAGAGGGGGAAACAAACCATAAGAAACTCTTAATGATAGAGAACAAAATGAGGGTTGATGGAGGGAGGTGAGTGGGAGATGGGCTAGATGGGAGATGGGTATTAAGGAGGGCACTTGTTATTATGAGCACTGGGTGTTGTATGTAAGAGATGAATCACTGAAATTGAGTCCTGATATCAATATTACACTATATGTTAACTAAAATTTAAAAAAATTACAAGAAAAAAAAACTACAATGAGATATCACCTCACATTTGTCAGATGCCTGAGGTAAACAACACAGGAAACAAGAGATGTGGGTGAGGATGTGGAGAAAGGAGAACCCTTATACACTGTTGGTGGGAATGCAAACTGGTGCAGCTACACTGGAAAACAGTATAGAAGTTCCTCAAAAAGTTAAAAATAAAACTACCCTATGATCAAGCAATTGCACTACTAGGTATTTACCCAAATGATGTAAAAATACTAATTCAAAGGGATACATGCACCCCCATGTTTATAGCAGCATTATCAACAATCACTAAATTATGGAAAGAGCCCAAATATCCCTTGACTGGTGAATGGATAAAGAAGTTGTGGTATAGAGGAATAGAAGATGGCAGAAGAGTAGGCAACCTCATTTCATCTGATCCCTTGAATTTAGCTGGATATCTATCAAATCATTCTGAATATCCATGGATTTAGCCTAAGGTGTAAGAAAATATATCTGGAACTCTACAAGTACAAAAGTGACTGCTTTTTGCAAGGTAGGATGTGCAGAGATGTGAATCTGAGCGGAGATATCAAAAGATAAAGGGAGGGGGAAGGGAGCCTCCATAAGCCAGCTATAGGAAAGTGATATGGCCCAGGAAGGCAAAATCAGAACTCTTAGAAACTGCTCCAGTGAGAGACATCCCTGTCTAAAAGGAGCTGAGGGGATTTAAAGGGCAGAATTCTAGGTGGGTCAGTGTGGTCTCAGGATCTCAGGAGTCACAGAAGGAATGGGGTTGCCTGAGCCAGTAGAGTAACCAAGCAGTGGAGCAGAACTACTTATGGTCAGTGAGCCCAGGAGGGGACTCTCAGCTT
Source organism: Neomonachus schauinslandi (assembly GCF_002201575.2). Taxonomy (NCBI): domain Eukaryota; kingdom Metazoa; phylum Chordata; class Mammalia; order Carnivora; family Phocidae; genus Neomonachus; species Neomonachus schauinslandi. The sequence goes on along the minus strand of NC_058419.1, from coordinate 49,260,660 downwards.
GGGTTGCCATAAACTGTGAGCCAGCCTGTCAGGTGACTACTCTCTGCCTGACCACCCTGAAAAGGACTGGAATGCTGAGGTTGTCTGCCAGCCCCCAGGAGGGGCGAAATGGGTGCACCCACCCTGGGCAACAGCTCTCAGGGCAGCAGCCCTGGAAAGAAATAAGGTGGCACTCAGCAATCCCCCAGGAGTGGCAGAGCAGGTACCTTCAGGAGCCCAAGACCACTCTCAGCTCCAGTTCATACAAAGGATAGATAACAGAGCCTCAGACTTCCCCCCTGGGAAGATTGAAGACAGCATGTGCCACAGGAGTCTGTGGAGTTTGGTACACACAAAAGTGAAGACTGTTTGTCCCAGAGAGTTTACTGAAGGGGGGGGCTACAATCTTTCGGGTACGACCATTTTTATTGTGATCCACAAAAGAGGCATAGAAAGCCTCCAGGGAAAAAAAGCCACACAGACAACCAGCTTACACTGATACCAGCCCCCTGGCAAGCGGCAGTGGAACTCTGCCCAGGCAAAGACACCTGAGAAGGAGCTCAGCAGGACCTTCCCCCAGAAGACCAATTGGAAGAACAAGTAGACAACCAGCTTATGGATCCCACAAGACTGTAACACTCCAGTGCCAAGGGAAAATAGTATATTGAGCTTGAGGTTTTGTCTCATGATTCATTTGTCTTTCAGTCCAAAATTTTCCATTTTTTTTCTTTTTCCCTTTTCAACTAGTCTCTTATTTTACCAACTATTTTTAAGTCACTTTTTAACTTTTATTTTTTACATCTATATTTTATAGACATATGCTTCATTTTTGTCCTTTTTACACTCTATTCAATTTTATTTTGGCATATATATAAATTTTGCTTTCTTTGCAATTTTGGAATTTAATGTCTTCTAACACACAGACCAAAATACACTCAGGATCAAGTGGATCACCCTCCTTTGTCCACTATGTGAGATTAAAGTCTCTCTTCCCTCCCCCTTTTCTTTTTCTTTTTTGTTTTCTTTTGCTTTGTTCTTGTTTGCTTTCCTATTTTCTTTTCTGACTGCTTTGGATTTGCCTAGTGTGTATTTTCTTGGGTCATGGTTGATATTTTGGATTCTGCTCAATCACTCACCCATTATTCTCTGGGCAAAATGACTAGAAGGAGGAATTCACAACAAAATAAAGAACCAGAGGTAATGTTCTCTACCACAGATCTAACTGATATGGATGTCAGAGATGGAATTCAGGATAGCAATTATAAAGTTAATAGCTGGGATTGAAAAAAAGCATAACAGAGAAAAGAGAATCTCTAAATATAGGAATGAGATCTGAGTAAGTGATCTAGAAGACAGGCTGGTGGAAAGGAAGGAAGTTGAGGAAAAGAGATAAAAACAACTCAGAGCCCATGAAGAAAAGGTTGAGAAATTAATGATGCCCTGAAATGAACCAATGTCAGAATAATTGGGGTGCCTGAGGGGGAAGAGAGAGAGAGAGAGAGAGGGCCAGAAGGTATATTTGAGCAAATCATAGCTGAGAACTTCCCTAATCTGGGGAATGAAAAAAAAATTAAGGTCCAAGAGGCAGAGGACCCATTCCAATATCAATAAAAGCATAACAGCATATACAAAACATTTAAAGAAGAAAGAATACCTATTCTACTGAAGATGTTTCAAAAAAATAGAAACAGAAGGAAAACTCCCAAACTCATTCTATGAGGCCACACTTACCTTGATCTCAAAACCAAAGACCCCATAAAAAATGAGAATTACAGACCAGTATCCCTGAAGAATATGGATGCCAAAATACTCACCAAGATACTAGTCAATAGGATCCAACAGTAGATTAAAAGGATTATTCACCACAAAAAAGTGGGATTTATTCTTGGGATACAAGGGTGGTTCAACATTCGCAAGTCAATCAAGTGATAGATCTCATTAATAAAAGAAAAGACAAGAATCATATGATCTTCTCAACTGATGCAGAAAAAGCATTTGACAAAATACAGAAAGCTTTCTAAATTAAAACTCTTCAAAATGTAGGGATAGATGGAACATACCTCAATATCATAAAAGTCATCTACAAAAAGCCCACAGTGAATATCATTCTATTTTTTAATATATATTTTTATTATGTTCAATTAGCCAACATATAATACATCATTAGTTTTTAATGTAGTGTTCAATTCATTAGTTGCATATAACACCCAGTGTTCATCACCACACATGCCCTCCTTAATACACATCACCCGGTTACCCCATCACCCTACACCCTCCCTTCTGTAACCCTCAGTTTGGTTCCAGGAGTCCATAATCTCTCATGGTTTATCTCCCACTCTGATTTCTTCTCATTCAGTTTTCCTTCCTTTCCCCTGTGGTCCTCCAGTTTATTCCTTATGTTCCACATATGAGTGAAACCATATGATGATTGTCTTTCTCTGCTTCACTTATTTCACTTAGCATAATCCCCTCCAGTTCCATCCATGTTGATGCAAATGGTGGGTAGTCATTTTTTCTGATGGCTGAGTAATATTCCATTGCATATATGGACCACATCTTCTTTATCCATTTGTCTGTTGAAGGGCATTGCAGCTACTTCCAGTTTGGCTAGTGTGGACATTGTGGCTATAAACATTGGGGTGCATGTGCCCCTTCATTTGACTACATCTGTATCTTTGGGGTAAATACCTAGTACTGCATTTGGTCTGTCATAGTGTAGCAGTATTTTTCATGTCTTGAGAAACCTCCATACTGTTTTCCAGAGTGGCTCTACTAGCTTGCATTCCCACCAAAAGTGTAAGAGGGTTGCCCTTTCTCTACATTCTTACCAACATTTTTTCCCCCAGTCTTGTTAATTTTTGCCATTCTAACTATTGTAAGGTAGTATCTCACTGTGGTTTTGATTTGTATTTCCCTGATGGCTAGTGATGTTGAACATTTCTTCATGTGTCTCTAAACCATTTGTATGTCTACTTTGGAGCAGTGTCTGTGCATATCTTCTGCTCATTTACTGACTGGATTATTTGGTTTTTGAGTGTTGAGTGTGAGAAGTTCTTTATAGATCTTGAGTACCAGCCCTTTAGAATTTAGAATTTATCTTTGTATATGGTGTAAGAGTATGGTACAGTTTCATTCTTCTGCATGTGGCTGTCCAATTTTCCCAACACCATTTATTGAAGAGACTGTCTTTTCTCCATTGAATATTCTTTCCTGCTTTGTCAAAAATTAGTTGACCATAGAGTTGAAGGTCCATTCCTGGGCTCTCTATTCAGTTCCATTGATCTCTGTGTCTGTTTTTGTGCCAATACCATGCTGTCTTGATGATCACAGCTTTGTAATATTGCTTAAATTCAGGCATTGTAATGCCCCCAGCTTTGGATTTCTTTTTCAACATACCCCTGGCTATTTGCAGTCTTTCTGGTTCCACACAAATTTTAGGATTGTTTGTTCCAGCTCTGTGAAAAATATTGATGGTATTTTGATAGAGATTGCATTGATTGTATAGATTGCTCTGGGCAGTATAGACATTTTCACAATGTGTATTCTTCCAATCCATGAGCATGGAATGTTTTTCCATCTTTTTGTGTCTTCCTCAATTTCTTTCATAAGTGTTCTGTAGTTTCTAGAGTACAGGTCCTTTACCTCATTGGTTAGGTTTATTCCTAGGTATCTTATGGTTTTTAGTGCTATTGTAAATGGAATCAATTCCTTAGTTTCTCTTTCTTCAGTCACACTGTTTGTGTATAGAGATGCAAGTGATTTCTGTGCATTAATTTTGTATCCTGCCACATAGCTGAATTGCTGTAAGAGTTCTAGCAATTTTGGGGTGGAGTTTTTTGGGTTTTCCACATAAAGTATCATGTCATCTGTGAAGAGTGAGAGTTTGTCTTTATCTTTGCCAATTTAAATGCCTTTTTATTTCTTTTTGCTGTCTGATTGCTGAGGCAACAATTTCTATTACTATGTTGAACAATAGTGGTGAGAGTGGGCATCCCTGTCATGTTCCTGACCTTAAGGGAAAAGCTCTCAGTTTTTCCCCATTGGAAATGATATTCACTGTGGGCTTTTCATAGAAGCCTTTTGTGATATGTTCCCTCTATCCCTACACTTTGAAGAATTTTAATCAGGAAAGCATCCTGCATTTTATCACATGCTTTTTCTGCATCAATTGAGAGGATCCTATGGTTCTTCTCTCTTCTTTTGTTAATGCGATCTATCACACTGATTGATTCACAAATGCTGAACCATCCTTGCATCCCAGCAATAAACCCCACCTGGTGGTGGTGAATAATCCTTTTAATGTATTGTTGGATCCTATTGGCTAGGATCATGTTGAGTATTTTAACATCCATGTTCATCAGAGTTATTGGTCTGTAATTCTCCTTTTTAATGGAGTTTTGTCTGGTTTTGGGATCAGGGTAATGCTGGCCTCATAAAACAAATTTGGAAGTTTCCCTTCCATTTCTTTTCTTTTCTTTTCTTTTCTTTCTTTTTTCTTTTCTTTTCCTTTCTTTTCTTTTCTTTTCTTTTCTTTCTCCTCCTCCTCCTCCTCCTCCTCCTCCTCCTCGTCCTCCTTCTCCTCCTCCTCCTCTTCCTCCTCCTCCTCCTCCTCTTCTTCTTCTTCTTCTTCTTCTTCTTCTTCTTGAATAGCTTCATTAGAAAAGGGTTGATTTCTTCTTTAAATGTTTTGTAGAATTCTCCTGGAAGCCATCTGACCCTGGACTCTTGTTTTTTGGGAAGTTTTGGATTACTGTTTCAATTTCCTTGCTGGTTATTGGTCTGTTCAGATTATCTACTTCTTCCTGTTTCAGTCTTGGTAGTTTATAAGTGTCCAGAAATGCATCCATTTCTTTCAGATTGCCTAGTTTTCTGGCATATAACTTCTGGTAATAAGTTCTAATAATTGTCTCTATTTCGATGGTTATCATTGTGATTTCTCCCCTTTCATTCATGATTTTATTAATTTGGATCCTTTCTCTTTTCTTTTGGGTAAGTCTGGGCAGAAGTTTATCAATCTTCTTAATTCTTTCAAAGAAACAGCTTCTAGTTTTGTTATTCTTTTCTACTGTTCTAGTTTCTATTTCATTGATTTCTGCTCTAATCTTTATTATTTCTCTCTTTCTCCTTGGTTTAGGTTTTATTTGCTGTTTTTTCTCAAGATCCTTTAGGTGTAAGGTTATCTTGTGAATTTGTGATTTTTCTAATTTTTTGAGACACTTGGATGTCTATGTACTTCCCTCTAAGGACCGCCTTTACAGTATCCCATAGGTTCTGAACTGATGTGTTTTCATTTTCATTGGTTTGCATGAACAGTTTAAGTTCCTCTTTAATTTCCTGGTTGACCCATTCATTCTTTAGCAGGACGCTTTTTAACCTCCAAGTGTTTGTGTTCCTTCCAAATTTTTCCTTGTGGTTGAGTTCCAGTTTCAAAGCATTGTGGTCTGAAAATATGCAGGGAATAATCTCAATCATTTGGTATCAGTTGATACCTGCTTTGTGACTCAGTATGGGATCTATTCTGGAGAAAGTTCTGTGTGCCCTCGAGAAGAATGAGTATTCTGTTGTTTTAGGATGGAATGCTCTCTATATATCTACGAAGTCCATCTGGTCCAATGTATCCTTCAGAGCTCTTGTTTCTTTATTGATCTTCTACTTAGATGATCTGTTTATTGCTGTGAGTGGAGTGTTGAAGTCTCCTACTATTAATGTATTATTATTAATATGATTCTTTATTTTGGTTATTTGTTTATGTAGTTGGCTGCTTCCATGTTGGGGGAGTATTTACAATTATTAGATTTTCTTGTTGGATAGACCCTTTAAGTATGATATAGTGTCCCTCTGCATCTCTTACTGCTGTCTTTGGTTTAAAATCTAATTTGTCTTATATGAGAATTGCTACTCCAGCTTTCTTTTGAGATCCACTGACATGGTAAATGATTCTCCATCCCTTCACTTTCAATCTGGAGGTGATTTTAGGTTCAAAATGAGTGTCTTGTAGACAGTGTATGGATGGGTCCTATTTTTTAATTCAATCTGAAACCCTGTGTCTTTTCATGGATGCATTCAGCCCATTCATGTTGAGTAACTATTGAAAGATATGAATTTAGTGCCATCATATTGCCTGTGAGGTCCCTATTTCCATAGATTTTCTCTGTTAATTTCTGCTCTGTATTACTCTTGGGGTCTTTTTCTTTTATAGAATCCCCCTTAATATTTCTTGCATGGCTGGTTTGGTGGTCACATATTTGTTCATTTTCTGCCAGTCCTGGAAGCTCTTTATCTCTCCATCCATTCTGAATGACAGCCTTGTTGGATAAAGTATTCTTGGCTGCATGTCCTTCTCATTTACTACCCTAAAAATGTCTTGCCAGCCCTTTCTGGCTTGCCAGGTCTCTATGGATAGGTCTGATGTGATTCTCCCTTTGTATATAAGAAATGTTTTCCCCCTTGCTGCTCTCAGGATAGCTTCCTTGGCTCTAAGACTTGCAAGCTTCACTATTATATGTTGGTGTGTTGATCTATTTTTATTGATTTTGGTGTGGGTCCCCCCTGCCTCTTGGACACAAATACGTGTTTCCTTCCCTAGATTAGGGAACTTCTCAGCTATGATTTGCTCAAATATACCTGCTAGTCCTCTCTTTCTCTCCACCCCCATGGGGATCCCAATAATTCTGACATTGTAATGTTTCAAGGCCTCATTGATCTCTCTAAGTCTATTATTATGGTCTACTATCTGCCTATCCCTATCTTCCTCAGCTTCCTTCATTTCTATCTGCTTATCTTCTAGATCACTAATTTGTTATTCTGCCTCATTTACCCTAGTTATTAGAGTATCCAGTTTAGACAGCATCTCGTTCATAACATGTTCAGCCTGATTAGATTTCATTTCTGCCCTTAGAGATTCTATGTTGTCACTAATGCTTTTTTCAAGCCTAGCTATTGACTTCATGATTGCTACCCTGAAGTCTATCTCTGACTTCTTGCCTCTATCCATATCCATTAGTTCTGTAGCACAAGACATTGTCTCTGGTCCTTTTCTTTGTGGGGAGTTCCTCCTCATAGTCATTCTGTTGAGGGATGGTTGAGGGAATGGACAGAGTCTAAAATATCAACCACAACCCAAGCAAAATGCTCTTTAGAAAAAATCCAAAGTGGTCAAAGATACCACAGATATGCCACCAAAGCCAAGACTATCCAAACCAATAACAAAGAGAAAAAAGTAAAAGAAGAGGGGAGACAGGGAGAGATATTATAATCTCTCAGGGTGGACAAAGCAGGGTTATCTGCTTGTTCTTGCTTGATTTTTGGTCTGTGTCTTAGAAGACACTATATTCCAAAATTGCAAAGAAATCAGAATATATATATATATATATATATATATATATATATATATACACACACACACACACACACACTATATGAAGATATATATATATATCAAGATAAAATTTAATAAAGTGAAAAATGGGCTAGTATGGGGCAAAAATCTATAAAACATATATGTGAAAAAATAAAAGTTACGAGCAACTTAAAAGCATAGGTTGGGAAATAATAATCAATTTGAAGTTGGAGTAAGGTTAGAAAAAAAGAGGAAAAAAAAGAAAGAATATGAAAAGAAACTAAAAAAGAGATGTAAAATTTTAGTCAGAAGTATAAGCAAATTGTAAGGGGATACCTGGAGCTCCCTATATTATTTTCCCCTGGTGTTGGAGTTTCACAGTCCTGTGGGAAATAAGCTTACCATTTACCTATTCTTCTAGTCTGTATTCTGGGGGAAGGGCCTACTTCTCATCTTCTTGGGCATCTTTGCCTGTGTTTAGTTGCCCCACCCCTTGTCAGGGGGATTGGCTTAATGTGAGCAGGTTGGCTGCTTGGCTTTTGTTCCCTGGTGTCTTTCTGCTTCTCTTTAGAGGGTGAGAGCAAATATGACCGTGCAGGAATCTCTGGCCCAGAGACACAATGTTTTGGACACCCCCTCCTCAACAAATCCTCTGGGTTAATCCATTTCCACTTCTGCACTTACCAGTCTCCACAGACTCACACAATTCATGCCCACTGCACCTCTCCTGGGGAAGTCACAGGGATCCACATGTGTCTCTGCACTTTGTGACTCCGAAACTGCCCGTGGCCTTTGGGTCAAGCATGAACCCTCTTCCACAGTACCCAGGTGACTCTGGGTGCTGCCCCAGTGTCCCTTTGAGGGTCACAACACCCTGAGAGTTGTTGCCCTGTCATGGACACAGGCTTTTTGTGTGTCAAACTGTCGAATCCTGCGGCTCCCCCCCAGCTGCACCTCTCCCAGGGGAGTTAGGCAGCACTTCTCCCCAGGGAGTTACAGGAACCCAAGAGTGTCTCTGTGCCTTGTGACTCCACAACTGCCAGTGGCCAGAGCCGTCCCTCTCATGGGCAGAAGCCATTCTATATTTTCCCTAGGATGTTAGACACCCCACATCTTCTAGTCATTTTCAGGGTGGTCAGGTAGAGGGCAGTCTCCCTACCAGCTCAGCTTATGGTCTATGGTGACCAGAGCTGAAAGTCCCCTTTGGGCTTGCTGACCATAACCAGTCTCCCTGCTCCACTGTTTAGGCACTCTATTGGTTCAGGTTCCCTGTTATTTCTGAGTCTCTTGGGATCCTGAGACCACAGTGATCACCTAGAATTATGGCTTATTCACCCCCTGTTCCCTTTCCAGAAGGGGGTGCCTCTCACATAACAGATTTCCAAGGGCCCCAATTTTTTTGCTCTGGTGTTATATCACTTTCTGGTGTCTGGCTTATGGAGGCTCCCTCCCCCCTCCACTTATCTTTGGATATTTTCCCCAAAGATTCAAGGTTCATCACCTCCTACCTTGCAAAAAGTAGTCATTTTCTGCTTGCAGAAATCCAGATAAATCTTCTTAATCTCAGGTTGAATTTGTGTGTGTCAGAATGGCTTGATAGCCAGCTAAATTCGAGGGACCAGATGAGACAAGGTCCCCTTGTCTGCCACCATCTTGCCCCCTAATTATGAATATCATTTTCAATGAGGAAAAGCAGAGCTTTTCCCTTAAGGTCAGGAACATGACAGGGATGCCCACTCTCACCACTACTATTCAACATAATACTAGAAGTCTTAGCCTCAGCAATCAAACAGCAAAAAGGAATAAAAGGGATTCAAATTGGCAAAGATAAAGACAAACTCTCACTCTTCACAGATGACATGATACTTTATGTGGAAAACCCAAAAAGCCCCACCACAAAATTGCTAGAACACATACAGCAATTCAGCAACATGGCAGGATACAAAATCAGTGCACTGAAATCAGTTGCATTTCTAAACACTAACAATGTGACTGAGGAACGAGAAATTAAGAAATTAATCCCATTTACAATAACACCAAAAATCATAAGATACCTAGGAATAAACCTAACCAAATGGGTAAAAGATCTGTACTCTGAAAATTATAGGACACTTATGAAAGAAATTGAGGAAGACACAAAGAAATGGAAAAAACATCCCATGCTTATGGATTGGAAGAGTAACCTTTGTGAAAATGCCTATGTTGCCCAGAGCAATCTACACATTCAATGCAATCTCTATCAAAATACCATCGACATTTTTCACAGAGCTGGAACAAACAATCCTAAAATTTGTATGGAACCAGAAAGACTGCAAATAGCCAGGGGAATGTTGAAAAAGAAATCCAAAGCTGGGAGCATCACAATGCCTCACTTCAAGCTATATTTACAAAGCTGTGATCATCAAGACAGCATGGTATTGGCACAAAAACAGACATATAGATCAATGGAATGGAATAGAGAGCCCAGAAATGTACCCTTAACTCTATGGTCAACTAATCTTCGACAGAGCAGGAAAGAATACCTCATGGAAAAATAGACAGTCTCTTCAAAAAATGGTGCTGGGAAAATTGGATAACCACATGCAGTAGAATGAAACTGTACCATACTCTTACACCATACACAAAGATAAACTCAAAATGGATGAAATACCTAAATGTGATACAGGAATCCATCAAAATCCTAGAGAAGAACATAGGCAGTAATCTCTTCGACCTTGGCTGCAGCAACTTCTTGCAAGACACATCTCTAAAGGCAAGGGAAACAAAAGCAAAAATGAACCTTTGGGAATTCATCAAGATAAACAAACAAACAAACAAAACTCTTCTACACAGCAAAGGAAACAGTCAACAAAACTAAAAGGCAACCTACAGAATTAGAGAAGATATTTGTAAACGACATATCAGATAAAGGGCTATTATCCAAGAAACTTTGATAAAGAACTTATCAAGCTCAACACCCAAAAAACAAATAATCCATCCAGTCAAGAAATGGGCAGAATACATGAACTGGCATTTCTCCAAAGAAGACATACAAATGGCCAACAGACATAAAAAAACGTTCCACATCACTTGTCATCAGGGAAATACAAATAAAAACCACAATGACATACCACCTCACACTAGTTAAAATGCAAACATTAACAAGACAGGAAACAACAAATGTTGGTGAGAATGTGGAGAAAGGGGAACCCTCTTACACTGTTGGTGGGAATGCAAGCTGATACAGCCAATTTGGAAAACAGTATGGAGGTTCCTCAAAAAGTTAAAAATAGAGCTATCTTATGACCCAGTAATTGCACTACTAGGTATTTAACCCAAAGATACAGATGTAGTGAAAAGAAGGGCACCTGCACCCCACTGTTCATAGCAGCAATGTCCACAATAGCCAAACTGGGGACAGAGCTGAGATGTCCATCAACAGATGAATGGATAAAGAAGATGTGGTTCATATATACAATGGACTATTTCTCAGCCATCATAAAGGATGAATACCTATTATTTACATCGAGGTGGATGGAACTGGAGGGTATCATTATTCCATTATATATATTACTGAGCCATAAAAATAAATGAAATCTTGCCATTTACAATGATATGGATTGAGGTAAAGGGTATGATGCTAAGTGAAATAAGTCAGAGAAAATCAGATACCATATGATTTCACTCATATGTGGAATTTAAGAAACAAAACAAACAAACATAAGGCAAAAAGAGAGGAACATCAAGAAACAGACTCAACTATAGAGAACAAACTGATGGCTACCAGAGGGGAGGTGGGTGGCTGGATGGGATAAAAAGGTGATGGGGATTAAGGAGTGTACTTGTTTCAATGATTACCTGCTGTTGTATGTAAGTCTTGAACACTAAATTCTGCATCTGAAACTAATATTAGACTTTGTTAACTAAATGGAACTTAAATGAAAACTTGAAAAAAAAAAAAACAAATTGTAGTAATCAAAACAGTATGGTCCTGGCACAAAAATAGACACATAGACCAAGATAACAGAATAGAAAATCCAGGAATGAACCTAGAATTATATGGTCAGTTAATCTTTGACAAAACAAGAAATAATATCCAATAAGAAAAAGTCTGTTCAACAAATGGTGCTGGGAAACTGACTGCCACATGCAAAATAATGAAACTGGACCACTTTTAGACCATAAACAAAAATAAATTGAAAATGGTTTAAACCTAATTGTGAGACCTGAAACCATAAAAATCCTAGAGAAGAACACAGGCAGTAACTTCTTTGACATTAGCCTGAAGTAAGAGAAATAAAAGCAAAAATAAACTATTGAGATTACATCAAAATAAAAAAGTTTCTGCATAGCCTCAGAAACAATCAACAAAACTAAAAGGTAACCCACAGAATGGGAGAAGATATTTGAAAATGGCATATCCAATAAAGGGCTAATATCCAATATATATAACAAACTTATAAAACTTAACACCTCAAAAATGCAAACTGGTGCAGCCACTGTGGAAAGTAGTATGGAGGTTCCTCAAAGAGTTAAAAGTAGAACTACCCTATGATCCAGGAATCACACTACTGGGTATTTACCCAAAGAATACAGAAACACTATTTCAAAGGGATACATGCATGCCTATGTTTATAGCAGCATTGTTTACAATAGCCAAGATACGGAAGCAGCCCAAGTGTCCATCAATTGATGACTAGATAAAGATGATTTGGCATATATATAAAATGGAATATTATTCAGCCATAAAAAATGAAATCTTGCCATTTGCAAAGTCATGGATGGAGCTAGAAAGTAGAATGCTAAGCAAAATAAGTCAGTCAGAGAAAAACACCATATGTTTTCATTCATATGTAGAATCTAAGAAATAAAACAAATAATTAAAGGGGAAAAATGAGAGAGGAAGTCAAAGCAGGAAACAGAAAGAGATACATGCACCCCTATGTTCGTAACAGCATTATTTACAATAGTCAAGGTATGGAAGCAGCCATTGTCCATTGAATGATGAATGGATAGAGAAGTTGTAGTATATATATGCAGCCATAAATAAGAATGAAATCATAGGGAACAATCTGATGGTTACCAGAGTGGACATAGGTGGGGGGATGAGTTAGATAGGTGATGGCAATTAAGGAGTGCACTTGTGATGAGCATAGCATTATGTATGGAACAGTTAAATTACTATATTGTACACCTGAGACTAATATAACAGTATATATTAACTAATGGAATTAAAATAAAAACATAAAAAGAAAAATAATAAAAAACAACAAAACCCAATGTTTTAAGGGTACAAATAAACATTTTATTTGTTTTTATACATGACATACAATTTCAGTCATAAAGTCACACACTGTTGGAGATATTTCCAAATATTCCTTTTTAAGATGTGATCTCTTGTGTGAATTTCTTTTGAAAACGGGATGTTTTTTTCTTTTCTTTCTTTTCTTTTTTAAATATTTATTGCAGTTAGTTAACACACAGTGTTATCTTAGTTTCAGGTACATAATATAGTGATTCAACAATTCCATACATCACCCAGTGCTCACCACCACATGTGCATTCCTCAGTCCTCATCACCTATTCATCCCATCCACCCAACCACCTGCCCTCTGGTAACCATCGGTTTGTTCTCTATAATTAAGAGTCTGTTTCTTAATTTCTCTCTCTCTCTTTTTCCTTTGCTCATTTGTTTTGTTTATTAAATTCCATATATGAGTAAAATCATATGTTATTTATCTTTCTCTGGCTGACTTATTTCCCTTAGCATTATACTAACTCAACACCCCAAAATCATACAATCTAATTAAAATGGGCAGAAGACATGAATAGACATTTCTCTAAAGAAGACATACAGATGGCTAATAGATGCATGAAAAGATGCTCAACATCATTCATCACCAGGGAAATGCAAATCAAAACTACAGTAAGATATCACCTCACACCTGTCAGGATGGCTAAAATCAAAAACAACAGATGTTTGTGAGGATATAGGGAAAAAGGAACCCTCATGCACTGTTGGTGGGAATGCAGCCTGGTGCAGCCATTGTGGAAAACAGTATGGAGGTTCCTCAATAAGTTAAAAATAGATCTACTGTATGGTCCAGCAATCAAAATACTGGGTATTTATCCATAAGATACAAAAACACTAATTAAAGGAGATACATGCACCCCTATGTTTGTAACAGCATTATTTACAATAGTCAAGGTATGAAAGCAGCCATTGTCCATTGAATGATGAATGGATAGAGAAGTTGTAGTATATATATGCAGTAGAATATTATTCAGCCATAAGTAAGAATGAAATCTTGCCATTTGCACTGACATTAATGGAGCTAGAAATTTTTTTCCATTATTGTTAAAATACCACTTTTACTTTGAAGTTGTTGATGGAGTGTTTATTTTTTCTTTTTTTAATTTTTTTATTATTATGTTCAATTAGCCAACATATACTACAACATTAGTTGTTGATGTAGTGTTCAAGGAGTGTTTATTTTTTTAAGCACATTCTTGGTAACACATTCCTGAGAGCCTTTTGTCATCAGAGCAAGGTTGGAACACTTGGAACTCTTATCTTTTAGTAAAAGAAAAATGTCTAATGTATCTAACTTTTACAACTCATTAAGTACTTTGTCACAAGATAATCAAAGAACCTCTAAATGATACAAAATAGTTTCTGGGTCACCCACCATATCTGTGTTGAAGAGATTCCACTATTTAACGGTTTGTTTTTTGTAAGACTAACTATGTCAGTGACATGTTGCAAATTATAAACAAATTATTTTTCTTCTCACACTTCACTTTGGAGACCACTGTTACATAGAAAAGCCAATGATTGTTCTCTCTGAGCAAGAGACCTTAGTAATACACTTAGAATAAGTCTAGATAGTATCTGTCTCTTGCAAACCTCAAAACCTTTACACAGTCTACTTTGTAAGTCTCTACATCTTGCAAATCATACCTTTGTATTTTACTTGGGTTTTAGAGATTTCAATTGAGTTAATCTTGTCAAGGGCCTCACATATAGTTTTAGAATATCTATGTAAAGTGGATATAATTTATTTTTCCCCCCATCCTTTCCTCCCTTTTCCTGGTAAAGAAACCCTTTTACTTTTATGAACAGAAATTTATTTAAAAAATTTACCTGGTAGAACTGTCAGTCCAGGGGTCTTTTCCTCTCCTGGCTTGAGGTTGGACACATGAGTCAGAGCTAGTCAATCAGAGCACTTCAACACCACAGAAAAATTGATCAATTCATGGTTGGTCATGTGATACAAGCCAGAACAATCAGAGTTCTTTATAAGGATTGGTATGGATTTTGATAGAAAAATGTGTCTAAAATGGATCTCTAGCTTTCCAAGATAGTGAGTACTAAAAACTATGTAGGTCAGGAGCTGCAAGAGGACATTTTTGCCATATTGTGAATACTATCTCAAAGTGAATCTAATGCAGAGTTAATCAGAGATGAAAAAGACAGACACTGAATATTGATTTCATTGCTGGAGCAGCAGGGATTCATCCATGCCTGAAGCAAGACTTTTTCTCATAAATTTTAGTTATATAAGCCAGTAAATTCTCTTTTTATTTTCAGCAGGATTAAACTTTTTCATTGCATACAGTTATCACTTGGGAGTGGCTGCCCAGCTGGAGACTGTAATTCCAAGCTACTCTGGCATCTAGGTGGGGCCTTGGGATCAGTTATTGCTAATGGAAGAAATTAAGCAGGGCCAAGGAAGTAAAGAAGTAGGTGTTCCTTCTCTGCTTGCTCTTGCTTCCATTTTGTCAGCTAGATACAGATAATTCTGGGGCCCTAGAGGATGCTAAAGCTACAAAAAGAAAGAGATTCAGAGTGCCTGAATCATCATATGGAAGGCCAACAATTGTATTAGATTATATATGAGCAGAAATACATGTGTGAAGCCACTGAAATTTTGGAAATTTGGAATTTGTTAAACCAGATAGTATAATCCTCATTATGGTTTTTATTTTCATTTCTTTGGTGACTAGTGATGGTTAGTATCTTTTAATGTGCTTATTGGGCATTTGTATACCTTCTTTGGAAGAAATATCTATTCAACTTCTTTGTCCATTTTAAAATTGGGTTATTCATCTTTATGTTATTGAGTCTCAAGACTTGTTACAATTCCCTTATCAGATACATGATTTATGAATATTTTCTCAAATTTTTTGGTAATCTCACTTCTTAATGCATATTTTTAAAAAAATTTTAATGAAGCCCAATTTTTTTGTTGTTATTGCTTGTATTTTGAGTATTATATCTTTAAAAAATTGCTTATTTCAAAGTCTCAGTGATTTACAGCTATGTTTTCTTCTAAAAGGTTTTAGGTTTTTATTTCTTACGTTTATGTCTTTGATTCATTTTGAGTTAAGTTTTATATATGATATAAGGGTCCACCTTCATTCTTTGGCATGTGGTTATCCAGCTGTTCCAGCACAATTTATTAACTATTCTTTCCCTGTTGAATTGTCTTGGCACTTTTTTAAAAAAAATCAATTAATCCTAAATATGAGAGCTTATATCTGGACTGTTAATTCTATTCCATCAATTTATATGTCTACCTTTATGCCAGTACCACACAGTCTTCATTACTTTAGCTTTGTAGTAAATTTTGAAATAAGGATGTGTGAGTTCTCCAATTTTGTTTTTCTTTATCAAGATTATTTTGGCTCTTCTGTGTTCTTTGTATTTCTATATGAATTTTAGGCTAACCTTATCAATTTCTGCAAAAAAAAAAAGTCAATTGGGATTTTGATAGAGATTGTGTTGACTCTGTAGGTCAATTAGGGGCAGTATTGCTATCTTAAAATATGGTCTTCCAATCCATGAACATGTGGTGTGTTTCAATTTATTCTGGTCTTTTATTTCTTTCAATTATGTTTTATAGTTTTCAGTATAAAATCTTGTAGGTTTTGTGCAATTTACTCCTAAGTACTGTTATTTTTTTAAAAAAGGAGTACTGTGTTATTTTTGATGCTATTAGAATTAGAATTGCTTTCTTAATTTCATTTACAGACTTTGCTAGTGTACAGAAATACAACTTTTTTTTTGTATATTGATCTTGTATACTACAACCTTGCTGAATTTGTTTATTAGCTCTGTTTTTTAGAGGATTCTTTATAATTTTCCACCCAGATCATCTTTTCTGCAAATAGAGTATGATTATGTTCTTAACAGGCTGCAAGAGGAAGCCTTAAAAATAACTTTCTGTTGGTTTAAGAATACCAATTATAGGAGTCTAAACTAAAAAAGCACCCTTTAAAAGTGCTACTAGTTTCTGAAGCCAAGGAAGATCTTTTCAGGATATTCTGCTTTGTCAACAACCTAATTTATGTGGAATGTTTTCTCTGGTAATCCATGAGAAAAAATTCTGAGTACTGAGTTGAAGTTAACTGGAAATCAGGTTAGAATTATTATATAATATAAATAGAGTATTACCACACACATCTCATCTGATTAGAATAAGCATCTGGCAAAATATTGTTGCTGCATGAGATTTTTTGATCATTTATACTTTCTCAAAAAATTTTCCCTACATAGGATAAAGGGAAGACTCTTGGTAGACTACAAAAACCTACACCCTGAAATTTCTCCAGCTTTTAAACCACAAATCACTGTCCTACTGAAGTGTCTACATTTTTTTTAAAGATTTTATTTATTTTTCAACAGAGAGAGAGAGACAGCGAGAGAGGGAACACAAGCAGGGAGAGTGGGAGAGGGAGAAGCAGACTTCCCGCGGAGCAGGGAGCCTGATGCGGGGCTCGATCCCAGGACCCCGGGATCATGACCTGAGCCGAAGGCAGACGCTTAATGACTGAGCCACCCAGGCGCCCTGAAGTGTCTACATTATTGTCCAAATTAACCATATGAACATATTTGGGGAGTTTCTCTATACAACACACCATATTATGTGTCTGTAAATACTATAAGAATTCATGTATAGGGGGCACCTGGGTGGCTTAGTCAGTTAAGCATCTGTCTTTGCCTCAGGTCATAATCTCAGGATCCCGGGATAGAGCCCCACATCTGCTTCTGCCCCCCCACTTATGCTCTATCTTTCTCTAATAAATAAATAAAATCTTTTAAAAATTAAAATAAATTAATTAATTAAAAAATTCATCTATAGGAACCAATCCTCTCTTAGTTCTAAGGGTTATAGGACAGCATGGTAGCAAGAAAGAACATAGATTTTGGAATCAAACAGACCTAGGGAAAACAACAACAAAAATAAGTTTGAATCCTGGTGTTACTACCCACTTAGCTCTCTGAGTCTCATTTCTTTATCTATAAAATTGAGATACTAATGTAATAATAATCTCACAGGATAACATAAGAGAGGGTTAATATCTAGATAGAATTTTGTGGATGGTGATAGTATACCTCTTAGATAGTCTAAGAAAGCAATCAATGAAAGTTAGAGCCTTATTCTCACTAGGGACAAAAGAATGCTTAAGGTAACCCTAGAATTCAATGGCAAGCCTAAGATGCAGTAATCTCTTGTATATTTCATATATATAAATATTTCATGGCCACTGCATATACAGAGTTTTCGCCATTTTATAGTGGACCTTGAGTAATTTGATCTCATACAGTTATTTTAGCAGAAGTCATTCATGAACATGTATTAGTCTTCTCAATATACCTTCCTTTGAAGAACTACTCTTCTTCATTGTATTCTAATTTTGCTATATTTATGTGGTTCCATTCACATTGGTCTCCCACATGGCCTTGGGGTGGGAACAGTCCCCAGGCCTAGCCAAAAATTGTATTTCATGACTCTGACCAGAGTGATTAGTTCAGTGATAGCCATGCGACCCAAAACAGCCCAATAAAAACCTACCCTGAAACTTTTCAAGAGCTATTAGGAAATACACCATCATTTTTCTGGAATTTGGAGCTGTAATGATGACATGGGTTTGGGGCTACTGGCAACTATCTTGTTGCCACATAAAGAAAGCCTTCTGGGAAAGAAAGCAAGTAGAAACAAGCAGAGCTGTAGTCAAGAGTAGGAAAAAGAAACAGTCTTAATTCTATTATTTAAACTGGATTTAACTGTGCATAAAACATTTCCACTCCTGGACTTATTAATTATATAAATCAATTAATTCTAATTTCTCCCCTCTCTGTCTCTGACTCTCTCTCTCTCCACCCCTCCCACCCCCACTTTTATTCAGCTAGTTTTAATTTGGTTTTTGTCTCTTAGAAATGAAAATGTTCTGACTGACACATCCATTGTTCTCAGTGAGAGTTTAGGACTCCTTCCACTACCCCATGCTGAGTCTAGCAGGTAACAATAGAGGCAAAATTAGAAAATAGTGATGTAAAGAAAGAGAAAAAGAAAAGGAACAAAATATAGCAGGCAAAATACATTGATCTTCATGATAGTGAGGAATGAGGACAGTAGTACCAGCCAGTTCTTTCCAAGTTGCATTCATGTCCCTTATTTATAGCCTTTATCATGAAAATTGCCTGGGCTTAAATCATCATTTATAAAAATAAAGTTACAACTCGTAGGATATATATAGCATTCTTGAAACTGAAAATAAAGTTCTTTATGCTCAATATATTGTGATTCTAATGATATTGAAGGGTTTCAAAGAGCACTGATTGCAGAGTGATGGTAGGTTGCCTATGGTGATGTTGACATTGAAACACAAAGTTGGAATACTGGGTCTGATTTTCTCCTTTTGATCACCCAATTAATAGAGTTACTATCCACTCTGCCACAGAAAGTCATGCAAAATCCTTTGAAAAGTTCATTATCAAAAGTTTTAGCTATTTCCTGATGTTTTTGATGAGAGGGAGGGTATTAATTTAAGAAACTGAAGGCTTTTGTGTCAAAGAGAAGGTGAGGTTGGTTAGAGAAGGAGCTTTGGGAAATAAATGTCTTTGGAAGACAACCCAAATGGCATCCTTGGCAAAGGTTTAAGAAAGTAAGTCTCAAAACAGATAGGGCATACACAGAGTTATAAGTGTACATTGTGGAACCCATTTATGCATCGACTAAGTCAGAGGTCAACAAACTACAGTCTTTGGGTCACATCAGCCCCCTGCCTGGTTTTATAGGACCGATAAGCTAAATATGGTTTTTATATTTTTAAATTGTTGAAAAAAGTCAAAATAAAAATAATGTTTTTTATATAGAAAATTGTATAAAATTCGAATGTCAGTGTCCATAAATAAAGTCTACTGGAACACAGGAATGCCCATTTGTTTCAGTATTGTCTATGGCTGATTTCACTTTATAACAACAGATTTGAATACTTTCAAAAGAAACTATGTAGTTAAGCCTGAAGTATTTACTATCTAGCATTTCACAGAAAAAAAGGTTTGCCAATCCCTCAGCTATGGCAATGGGGTCAGAAAGCCAAGATGGGATAGGAGGTAATAGTGTGGTTAAGAAGACAGGGTGTAGAGTCAAATAACCCTAGTTCAGCTGGTCAATGCTGAGCAAGTTAGTTAATGTAGCTTAGATGTAGTTTCCTTAGCTGTAAAATGGGAATGATAATATTGCCTGCTCAATAGGGTTTTTATGAGGATCAAGTGGGATAATCTCAACAGGGCATTTATCAAATGATAGGTGCTAAATATGTTGACAGGTGAACAGAGCATTGTACATTTGGTAGGAAGGACTTAGGGTGTTTCCTTGCCTCCTTATTGAATTAGGAGTTATTATATTCCTTTATCCAAATATGTAGTTCATGGGCATAACTTTATGAACTATAATTAAGCTTCAAAAAAATAAGATTGCCTGGTGGGCAGCAAAGTATAACCTCTATTTATTGCTTTTCATTTGTGGATTTCTTTATTACCTCCACTGCATCTATCTGGCTGGCTGATTTCTTATCTTTATACAAGAATAAGGTATGTATACACTATGACGAAAAAAGGACACTTGAAACAAGGTGCAAAATATTCTGCATCTTTGAATGCCACTCAAATAAGTACACCACAGATGGAAAGATTATAGTTTATTATTTTAATATTTGAGTCAGTATGTTTATTGATGGTTTTAGGAAAGAATATATTCATTGCTAGTTGTTACTACCTTGTTCTTGATCTCTACTATGAACTCAAGAGTGGAGACACAACTTGGTGGTTGAGAGAGTTAAAGCATTGTTATAAACTGTATGAAGTATTTTGTGGAGATCCAAAAACCTAGCTTAGTCTTTGCTTTGAGATACTCATGTTTGTTTCTGGTGACATAATTCATTTCCAATTTTTATCTTCTTTAGCTGGAAATCTCTTGTTGCCTGTACTTTGGTGACAGAGACTGCAGTGCATGAGCACATTGTAAATGAGAGTATAAAAGAATGTAAATGAGTTGTCTTAAGTCTCATAACCAGAAGTGAAACTGGAAATAAATCTCAGGAGTTCCTATTCCCAGATTTGATTATTTTTCAGTTTTCAGACCCAATGAAAATTTAATAGTTGAGAAAACATAACTTTATCCTTTCATTATAGAGAGAGGATGCCTTGAAAGATAGACAGTCATAAAGTTAGAAGGAAATAGAATAAAAGCACTTACCTTCAAAGCTAACACTTGTCTAGGAAGTAAGAAGAGCCAGTATCCAAAAAAATGATAAATCACAACTCATTGTCAAGTGGTTACTACTTATCAGCTCAAGGTTCCATTTTAGCTCCCCTTACTTTATCTTATTTCTGATTGTTACATATCTGGAGTTAGAAGTGAATAGAAAGATATAGTGATTTATTTAATCACTATAAAGTGCTGCCCACCTGAGGTAACTGAGGAGAATGATTGGAGCTTTTAGAAAATAAAGTATAAAGAAATAAAGTTTTTCCACTAAATGCATCAGTTTTCAGGCTAGGTTTGGCATGGTAAGACCAATGTAGCTATGTTAGACCATCTAACCTTGAGGTCTAACAGGCACAGATTGCTGCTTGTGAAAGTCAAGGTCAATTAAATTAGGGACTCTCTTCTTCATGGTTAGGAAGAACAAGAACAAGTGTTCATGGAGGATCCTCCTTACTCAGCCTGACAACTGTGTTAAAACTCAAAGCCTGGTCAAGGCATATATGAAGTGGTTCTTTAAAATTTTAGATAGATAGATGATAGATAGATAGATAGATAGATAGATAGATAGATAGATAGATATAAATCGATCAATCAATCCAGGTACTAAAATGGCTTAGATTGTCAAAGCTAACTTTTTTTAAACTTTACTTTTTTTTTTTAATACAGATAAAGCCTTAAAAGCACTCAAAAGTTATACATCTAATGTCAGAATCTTTTTGAGTGTGAAGAGTAATATCTTAGTTATATCATGTGGTGCTTTAAAAACCAAATAATATACAAAAGTGCTATGTCACATCAACTTACCTAAATCAACTTCAGGCTGTTTACAAAAGAAAGCTATTTGCTAGACTGTTCATTATTTTTTTATACAAGGGGGTAAGTAAATTGCTTTTTAGACATATTGGTATTTAATAGGATATATCTATAGTCCATATAGTTTTTGACATAAATCACCAGATTTATATGGAGTTCAAACCATCACACTTTCAAATTTTATTGACTATTGTCACCATTTTAGTTTTGATCTTCTAAGATTAACCAAATGACTCTGCAGTGTAAACATATTTAACTGAATTAGGCCATTAATCAAATTAAAACAAATGGAAGGGAATGTTGGGCCAGAGAGAAGATTTTTATGTTACAATCTCTGGTACTTTCTCATCCTGACCTCTTTTTATCATTCAGCACTGTATGACTGGGAAAACCATGGAGAAAGAGTAACATAGAAACTATATTCTACATTTTATAGATAAGAATTTGAACATGATGAGGAAGTATATTACTTTCTGAAATTACACAAGTTCTAATAATTTTTGATAATAAACCATGATGTTTCATAAGGGAAAATTAGCTATGTTTGCATATTAAGAAGAAATTTGAATGACTTTTGTTTAAGGCATGATATGAATGGTAAAATGAAGCCACACAAAATTACAAAGGTAACTGAATAGCTTAATTAGAAAATATGTGAGGATTTGTTAACAGAAATATCTTTTCTTCAAATATTACTGCTACTTTCTCAGTATTAAAAGAAATGCTTCTAAAAAAATAAAGGAAGGGGCGCCTGGGTGGCTCAGATGGTTAAGCCTCTGCCTTCGGCTCAGGTCATGATCCCGGGGTCCTGGGATCGAGTCCCGCATCGGGCTCCCTGCTGGGTGGGGAGCCTGCTTCTCTCCTTCTGCCTCTGCCTCTCTCTCTCTCTCTGACTTTCATGAATAAATAAAAAAAAAATTAAAAAAAAATAAAGGAAAATATTTCTGACAACATTATAATGCATCATGTTTGGATGAAAATTCTAGAGGATACCTAGAAAACTGATTTATCCATTCTTCTTATACAAGAGCCCCTTTTTGTTGATTACAACTGTCTACTCTTTACAAATTCTTCTGTTTTGTGCATATTCCTTACTTAAATTCACCAAATGAAAAGAAGACTTAACATTTTTGATCACTTATTAAAAGCCAGCCACTTAACCTTTTAATTAAATTTTATTTTATTTTCAAATCACCCTTTCAAAGATAAGCATCATCATCATCATCATCATCATCATCATCATCATCATCATCCCCATTTTGCTGATGAGGAATCAGGATTAGAGAGGTGATGTGGCCAGGTGATATCAAATAGCTAGTAAATGACACAGGCTGGATTTGGACCCACAAATGATTATAAGGCCTATGGTCTATTTATTTTATAACACTTCCTTTATCTCCCTGTCTACTGAGCACTTTCTATATTCATGGTACTCTAGTAGATATTTAGATGTTTGGCAAGCCACATAACACCGTTGCTTATGAAAAAGGACTCATTCTTTACTTGCAGTTTGTTTTTGTCTGTGTTTTCTCCTATTTGTCAGTTGTGCTTTCATGCACTATTATTTACCTCCTATTTGCTGATCCTGAGCTATTTAAGACATTTGTTGGAACAACATTTGCTTTGAGAACATTATGTCAGATAGTTAAAAATCTCAATTTTTTTCATCAGTAAAACAGGGTATCTATTCTGCTTACCTATTAATTAGAAAATCAATTTAGTATGCATTAAAGGGCCTTGTGAATCATCTTACAAATTGAAGACACCATTGACATTTGGTCATCAAAGAAATTAATGTTAGTAAAATTTGGTATTGCCAAAGAAAATTGTTGACAAATATATGAAAACCTCTTATGCAAAATTTCTCTAGTGCATTTTTAACACAGTAATGGGTCTTAGCTGTGAGAGAAAATAAACAACTTTAGCTGCCCACAGAAATTCATGTACACTTGAAGATGATTCCATGAATGGTACAGAAACTACAATCAGATATGAAAATATTCTATACATACAAATTTGTTCCATGATTGACACCATGTAAAGTGGTGCAGTAAATAAATTTTAATGCAAACTAGTTAATGCAGGTGAGCTCAGGATTAGCAAATCCAAAAAGCAGGATAACACTGCTATACCCTTGCATTTCTGTATTCAGTTCTTCCAAGTTTTCAGTTTTCAAATTATTTTCAATGTAGGAACAGAGTAATTAAAAATCAAACTGAAGAGGGAGGAACAAGATGGTGGAGGAGTAGGAGACCTGGATCTCGTCTGGTCCCAGGAATTCAGCTGGATAGGGATCAAACCATTCTGAACACCTATGAACTCAACAGGAGATGAAGAAAAGAATAGCAACAACTCTCTGAAAAGAAAAGCAACCACTTTCTGGAAGGTAGGACATGCAGAGAAGTGAATCTGAGGTGATATTTGGGAAGATAGATGGTGGGGGAGGGGGCCTCTGTTGGCAACTTCTGGCAAGTGATAGAGCAGCAGAGCACAAAATCAGAACTCTTAGAAGTCTGCTCCTCTGAGGGACATCGCTCCAGTGGCTAAGCGGGGGGTAGAACCCTCACTGGGAGAGTGTGGTCTCAGGACCCTCGGGGTCACAGAAAGAACGGGGGTGCCTGAGTGTGGCAGAGCTCCCAGGTATCATAGCAGGGAAGCCAGCTGCAGAGATCGAGCCTAGGAGTGGGCTTTCAGCTCGGGGTTGCTATAAACCATGATCAGCAGCACAGTTGGGCCACTGCTCCTCCAGCAGGGACCCAAAAAGCAGCAGATCTGGGGAGACTCCCCTTCCTCCCCCCGGGAGGAGTGGCACGGGAGTGCACTGCAGGGATCTGCTGGGTTTGGACACTCCACACGGGGTTGGGTGCCAGAGATAGAAATGCTCAGTCACAGGCAGGGAGAGCACGGAGTGCAGCCAGAACCTGGGGAGAGGGGAGTAATTGACTGCTTTTCTCTGGGGGCTTACTGAGGAGTGGGGCCCCCGAGTTTTTGGCTCCCCTGGGGCGGAGATTGGGAGGCCTCCATTTTCACTCTTGTCCTCCAAAGATGTAGGGAAAGCTTGCAGGGAACAAAAGCTCCCGAGAGCAAACCTGAGCAGATTACTTAGTGAGGACCCGGCAAGGGCAGGGCAATTCCACCTCCAGCAAAGACATTTGGGAACCATGGCAACAGGCCCCTCCCCCAGAAGATCAGCAAGAAGAGCCAACCAAGACCAAGTTTACCAATCAATGAGAACAGCAGAACTCCAGTGAAAAGGGAATACTGCACATAGAATTCATGGCTTTTTTCACATGATTCTTTAGTCTTTCAAAGTTAATTTTTTTAACTGTCTTTTTTTTTTTGAATTTTTCTTTTTCCCTTTTTCAACCAACATCTTATTAATCCCTTTTTTAAAAAATATTTTTTTTTAATTTTCATTTTTAGAGTCATATTCTATCCCTTCATAGTAGTTACCTTTATTTTTGGTATATATATATAAGTTGTTCTCTCTTTAAAATTTTGGGATACAGTTTCTTCTAACAGATCAAAATATACCGTAAATCTCTAGTGTATGGCTTTGTTCTAGTCTCTGCCTGATCACATTCTCTCCCTTTTTTTTTTAATCCTCTTCTTTCTTTTTTCAACCAACTTCTTTTCTTATCAATTCCTTTTATAAAATCTCTTATAATTTTCATCTTTACAGTCATATTCCATCCCTTCATCGTATTAACCCTTATTATTGTACACATATAAGTTTTTCTTTCTTTAAAATTTTGGGAGGCACTCTCTCCTAACAGACCAAGATATGCCCAAAATCTAGTGTGTGGCACTGATCAATGCACCAGCCTGATAATTTGATCATATTCTGCTTTTTGTTTTGTTTTGTTTTGGTTTGGTTTGGTTTGTTTTCATCTTTTTCTTTTTTTCTTTCTTTTTTCTTTTTTCTTTCTTTCCCTTTTTTTTCCCCCTGGTTTCAGGTCTTTTCTGATTTGTTTAGTATATATTTTCTGGGGACGTTGTTACCCTGTTAGCATTTTGTTCTCTCATTCATCTGTTCTCACCTGGACAAAATGACAAGAAGGAAAAAATCACCTCAACAAAAAGAAAAAGAGGCAGTACTGACTGCCAGGGACCTCATCAATATAGACATTAGTAAGATGTCAGAACTAGAGTCCAGAATCATGATTTTAAAGATACTAGCTGGGCTTGAAAAAAGCATGGAAGATATTTAAAAAAACCCTTTCTGGAGGAATAAAAGAACTAAAATCTAACCAAGTCAAAATCAAAAAGGCTATGAATGAGGTGCAATCCAAAATGGAGGCTCTATGAAAATTATAAGAGATTTTATAAAAGGAATTGATAAGATAAGAAGTTGGTTGAAAAAAGAAAGAAGAGGATTAAAAAAAAGGGGGGGAGAGAATGTGATCAGGCTAGGATAAATGAGGCAGAAGAGAGAATTAGTGATATAGAAGACCAAATGATGGAAAATAAAGAAGCTGAGAAAAAGAGAGATAAACAACTACTGGATCACGAGGGCAGAATTTGAGAGATAAGCGATACCATAAGACGAAACAACATTAGAATAATTGGGATCCCAGAAGAAGAAGGAAGAGAGAGAGGGGCAGAAGGTATAATGGAGCAAATTATAGCAGAGAACTTCCCTAATTTGGGGAAGGAAATAGGCATCAAAATCCAGGAGGCACAGAGAACCCCTCTCAAAATTAATAAAAATAGGTCAACACGCTGACATCTAAGAGTAAAACTCACAAGTCTCAAAGACAAAGAGAAAATCCTGAAAGCAGCTCGGGAGAAGAGATCTGTAACCTACAATGGTAGAAACATTAGATTGGCAACAGACCTATCCACAGAGACCTGGCAGGCCAGAAAGGACTGGCAGGATATATTCAGAGCACTAAATGAGAAAAATATGCAACCAAGAACACTATATCCAGCTAGGCTGTCATTGAAAATAGAAGGAGAGATAAAAAGTCTAGGACAAACAAAAACTAAAGGAATTTGCAAACACAAAACCAGCCCTACAAGAAATCTTGAAAGGGGTCCTCTAAGCAAAGAGAGAGCCTAAAAGCAACATAGACCAGAAAGGAACACAGACAATATACAATAACAGTCACCTTACAGGCAGTACAGTGGCACTAAATTCATGTCTTTCAATAGTTACCCTGAATGTAAATGCGCTAAAAGCCCCAATCAAAAGACACAGGCTATCAGATTGGATAAAAAAACAGGACCCATCAATATGCTGTCTGCAAGAGACTCATTTTAGACCCAAAGACACCCCCAGATTGAAAGTGAGGGGGTGGAAAACAATTTACCATGCTAATGGACACCAAAAGAAAGCTGGGGTGGCAATCCTTATATCAGACAAATTAGATTTTAAACCAAAGACTGCAACAAGAGATGAGGAAGGACACTATATCCTACTTAAAGGGTCTATCCAACAAGAAGATCTAACAATTGCAAGTATCTATGTCCCTAACATGGGAGAAGCCAATTATATAAGCCAATTAATAACAAAAGCAAAGAAACACATTGACTACAATACTAGAATAGTGGGGGCTTTAACAACCCCCTCACTGAAATGGACAGATCATCTAAGCAAAAGATCAACAAGGAAATAAAGACTTTAAATGACATACTGGACCAAATGGACTTCACAGATATATTCAGAACATTCCATCCCAAAGCAGCAGAATATACATTCTTCTCTAGTGCCTATGGAACATTCTCCAGAATCGATCACATCCTAGGTCAGAAATCAGCTCTCAACCTGTACCAAAAGTTTGGGATCATTCCCTGCATATTGTCAGACCACAATGCTTTGAAACTAGAACTCAATCACAAGAGGAAAGTTGGAAAGAACTCAAATACATGAAGGCTAAAGAGAATCCTACTAAAGAATGAATGGGTCAACCGGGAAATTAAAGAAAAATTAAAAAAAAATTCATGGAAACAAATGAAAATGAAAACACAGCTGTTCAAAATCTTTGGGATACAGCAAAGGCAGTCCTAAAAGGAAAGTATATAGCAATACAAGCCTTTCTCAAAAAACAAGAAAGGTCTCAAATACACAATCTAACCCTACACCTAAAGAAGCTGGAGAAAAAAAAAAAAAAAAACAGAAAATAAAGCCTAAACCCAGCAGGAGAAGAGAATAAAGATCAGAGCGGAAATCAATGAAATAGAAACCAAAAGAACAGTAGAACAGATCAACAAAACTAGGAGCTGGTTCTCTGAAAGAATTAATAAGATTGATAAACCCCTGGCCAGACTTATCAAAAAGAAAAGAGAAAGGACCCAAATCAATAAAATCATGAATGAAAGAGGAGAGATCACAACCAACACCAAAGAAATACAGACAATTATAAGAACATATTATGAGCAACTCTATGCCAGCAAATTAGATAACCTGGAAGAAATGGATGCATTCCTAGAGATGTATCAACTACCAAAACTGAACCAGGAAGAAATAGAAAACCTGAACAGACCTATAACCACTAAGGAAATTGAAGCAGTCATCAAAAATCTCCCAACAAACAAAAGCCCAGGGCCAGATGGCTTCCCAGGGGAATTCTACCAAACATTTAAGGAATTAATACTTATTCTTCTGAAACTGTTCCAAAAAATAGAAATAAAGGAAAACTTCCAAACTCATTTTATGAGGCCACCATTACCTTGATCCCCAAACCAGAGGAAGACCCAATCAAAAAGAATTACAGACCAATATTCTTGATGAACATGGATGCAAAAATTCTCACCAAAATACTAGGCAATTGGATCCAACAGTACATTCAAAGAATTATTCACCACGACCAAGTGGGATTTATCCTTGGGCTGCAAGGTTGGTTCAACATCTGCAAATCAATCAATGTGATACAATACATTAATAAAAGAGAGAACAAGAGGGGCGCCTGGGTGGCTCAGTCATTAAGCGTCTGCCTTTGGCTCAGGTCATGATCCCATGGTCCTGGGATCGAGCCCCGCATCAGGCTCCCTGCTCTGCAGGAGGCCTGCTTCTCCTTCTCCCACTCCCCCTGCCTGTGTTCCCTCTCTCACTGTGTCTCTCTCTGTCAAATAAATAAAATCTTTAAAAAAGAGAGAGAGAACAAGAACCATATGATCCTCTCAATAGATGCAGAAAAAGCATTTGACAAAGTACAGCATCCCTTCTTGTTCAAAACTCTTCAGAGTATAGGGATAGGGGTACATACCTCAATATCATAAAAGCCATCTATGAAAAACCCACCGCAAATATCATTCTCAATGGGGAAAAACTGAGAGCTTTCCCCCTACGGTCAGGAACATGGCAGGGATGTCCACTATCACCACTGCTATTCAACATAGTAATAGAAGTCTTAGCCACAGAAATCAGACAACAAAAAGAAATAAAAGGCATCCAAATTGGCAAAGGAGAAATCAAACTCTCACTCTTTGCATATGATATGATACTTTATGTGGAAAACCCAAAAGACTCCACCCCAAAACTGCTAGAACTCATACAGGAATTCAGTAAAGTGGCAGGATATAAGATCAATGTACAGAAATCAGTTACATTCCTATACACCAACAATAAGACAAAAGAAAGAGAAATTAAGGAGTCGATCCCATTTAAAATTGCACTCCAAACCATAAGATACCTAGGAATCAATCTAACCAAGGAGGCAAAGAATCTGTACTCAGAAAACTATAAAATACTCATGAAAGAAATTAAGGAAGACACAAAGCAATGGAAAAATGTTCTATGCTCATGGATTGGAAGAACAAATATTGTGAAGATGTCAATGCTACCTAGAGCAATCTACACATTCAATGCAATCCCTATCAAAATACCATCCACTTTTTTCAAAGAAATGGAACCAGAAAAGACCCCGAATAGCCAGAGGAATGTTAAAAAAGAAAAGCAAAGCTGGTGGCATCACAATTCAAGACTTCAAGCTCTATTACAAAGCTGTCATCATCAAGACAGTATGGTACTGGCACAAAAACAGACACATAGGTAATTGGAACAGAATAGAGACCCCAGAAATGGACCCTCAACTCTGTGGTCAACTAATCCTCGACAAAGTAGGAAAGAATGTCCAATGGCAAAAAGACAGTCTGTTCAACAAATGGTGTTGGGAAAATTGGACAGCCACATGCAGAAGAATGAAAGTGGACCTTTTCCTTACACCACACACAAAAATAGACTCAAAATGGTTGAAAGACCTCAATGTGAGACAGGAGTCCATCCAAATCCTAAAGGAGAACACAGGCAGCAACCTCTTTGACCTCAGCCACAGCCACTTCTTCCTAGAAACATAGCCAAAGGCAAGGGAAGCAAGGGCAAAAATGAACTATTGGGACTTCATCAAAATAAAAAGCTTTTGTATAGCAAAGGAAACAGTCAACAAAACCAAAAGACAACCAACAGAATGGGAGAAGATATTTGAAAATGACATATCAGATAAAGGGCTAGTATCCAAAATCTATAAAGAACTTCTTAAACTCAACACCCAAAGAACAAATGATCCAATCAAGAAATGGGCAGAAGACATGAACCGACAGTTTTCCAAAGAAGACATCCAAATGGCCAACAGACACATGAAAAAATGCTCAACATCACTCAGCATCAGGGAAATCCAAATCAAAACCTCAATGAGATATCACCTCACACCATTCAGAATGGCTAAAATTAACAAGTCAGGAAATGACAGTTGTTGGCAGGGATGCAGAGAAAGGGGAACCCTCCTATACTTTTGGTGGGAATGCAAGCTGGTGCAGCCACTCTGGAAAACAGTATGTAGGTTCCTCAAAAAGTTGAAAATAGAGGTACCATACGATCCAGCAATTGCACTGCTGTGTATTTACCCCAAAGAGAAAAATGTAAGGATCCAAAGGGGTACGTGCACCTCGATTTTTATAGCAGCTATGTCCACAATAGCCAAACTGCAGAAAGAGCCAAGATGTCCATTAACAGATGAATGGATAAAGAAGTTGTGGTATATATACAATGGAATATTATGCAGCCATCAAAAGGAATGAAATCTTGCCATTTGCAACAACGTGGATGGAACTGGAGGATATTATGCTGAGCGAAATAAGTCAATCAGAGAAAGACATGTATCATATGACCTCACTGATATGAGGAATTCTTAATTTCAGGAAACAAACTGGGGGTTTCTGCAGTGGTGGGGGGTGGGAGGGATGGGGTGGCTGGGTGATAGACATTGGGGAGGGTATGTGCTATGGTGAGCAGTGTGAATTGTGTAAGACTGTTGAATCACCTCTGAAACAAATAATACATTATATGTTAAAAAAAAAAAAGAAGAAGAAGATAGCAGGCGGGGAAGAATGAAGGGGGGGAAATCAGAGGGGGAGACGAACTGTGAGAGACTATGGACTCTGAAAAACAAACTGAGGGTTCTAGAGGGGAGGGGAGTGGGAGGATGGGTTTAGCCTGGTGATGGGTACTAAAGAGGGTATGTTCTGCATGGAGCACTGGGTTTTATACTCAAACAATGAATCATGGAACACTACGTCAAAAACTAATGATGTAATGTATGGAGTTTAACATAACATAATAATAAAAAAAATCAAACTGAAGATAACTTGTTTATTACTGCCACAGTTGTACAGTTTATTATAAACTATGGTAACAGTGAAAAACATTCATCACATCCATTTATATGTAAGTGAAAAAAAAGCTCAAAAGATTTCTGATTTTATCTTGATTGTTTAATCTTTCTTGATTTCTGTTCATCAAGAACTGCTTTGAGACCTGACTGCCCTAGACTATTACTATTATTTAATATTTTTTAAACACCAAGCTTTTGCAAAAGTAAAATAAACCTAGCCCATTTAAAATGAACTTATTTATTTCTTATTCCTGTTTTGAAATAAACTTAAAAATGTTGAGAGGTTATATATCTAAAAATATTAATGAAACTTTTCCATATTTAATGAGGTTCTGGTTTGGTTAAAGATTTCTAGGTTTCAGACTTCTCATTCTAATTTTATCTGAACAGTATTGTCCATCCTTATTATGGATTTACACTGATGTCTTATAGCTTCCCAGCATTCACAACCCATTTGTGATTCCATATGAATTTGCAAAGACCTCAAAAGTCAATTCTGTGATTTTTTTAAGGATTTCTTTCTTCCAGTTATTTCATAAGATTAACATTACTTTAAATTTTGCATAGTTCAAAGCCCTAGGTACTATTTGAATATACACTATCAGAGTACCTTTGTTCTGGTGTTTTCCATTTAACCTCTACTAAACACTGGTAATTGTATGTATAAAGCAAATATCTTGTGACCACATCTTACTAAACATTTCAATGTGAATATTTACTATCTTAGACCAATGTTGGTAAACGTATGGCTCCTAGAAACCAACTTTTTGGATCAACATGAATGCCAGAATTCTGCAACTTTGGAGAATATCAAAAAGTTAATTTAAACTCATCAAATTCCATTAATACTTTTAAATAATATTTTATTTATTTATTTTAGAGAGAGAGAGCACGTGAGCACAAGCAGGGGGAGAGGCAGAAGGAGAGGGAGAAGCAGACTCCCTGCCGAGCAGGGAGCCTGACATGGGGCTCAATCCCAGGACCCTGGGATCATGACCTAAGTCGAAGGCAGACCCTTAACTGACTGAGCCACCCAGGTGCCCCCCATTCATACTATTATGAGCATTTATAATTTTAGCAGTAAAGCAAAAGTTATTCTAATCATTTTTTTTTTCTTTTTGTGCACAGACGTATTTTGAATTCTTACTCTTTCCTTTAGACAACATTCCAAAGGGAGTGATTATTTCTGGGACCCATGTTTTCCAATGTGCTAGTTTCCTTCCCTTGAAAGGTAGAGAGTAACATCTTTGGTCTTGTAGGATCCTGATGTTCTCTCAGCTTTGAGATCAGAAGGCTAGTACAGAGACACATTTTACTGTACTGGCCCCTGGATCTGGGCTAGAGCATACCTGAGATCAAAAATCAGCCTGGAGAGCTGACAACCTATGTGTGAAGGCTGGCAGAGATTTCTGAAGCTAGTGGGTGTCATAGAGTTGGAGAAACCAACTGAGGCATATAGACTGAATGATATAGTAATGAAAAGTATGGGCTCTAGTGGCAAACTGCCTGGATTTGTAACCTAGTTTGACCATTTGCTTCTTGTATGAACATGGGAAAGTTGTTGAATTTCTCTAAGCTTGTTTCATCATGTGATGAAACAAGATAAAAGGGGTAATTAATAATTTGTATGTCATAGGATTATTATGGAGAATTAAAAGAGATAATGTATGAAAAACACCAAGAGGGGCACTTGGGTGGCTCAGTTGGTTAAGCATCTGATTCTTGGTTTCAGCTCAGGTCGTGGGCTCAGGGTCATGAGATCAAGCCCTGCATCGGGCTCTGCACTCAGCAGGGAGTCTGCTTGAGATTCTCTCTCTCTCCCTCTGCCTGCCCCTGACTGTTCTCACTCTTTTTCTTTATTTCTCTCTCTCTCTCTCTCTCAAATAAATAAGTAAATCTTTAAAAAAAGAAAAGTAAGAGATTAATTACAGAAAACACCTATGATAGATGAAGGTAGAGGGAGATAGAGTAGTCAGGGAGAGCCCTCAGAATGCAGTGCAGGTCTGACACATATGAAAAAAGAGGGGAATAAAGAAGGATTGGGGAGCAAGAGACTCAGACTATAGCTCCATTTTGAAAAGCTTTGGCCAAGTAAACTGGGAGTCCCTGAACCATAGTGACCTGATAGAAGAATACCCTACTGGGCAAGAATAAGTCTTCACTAGCACTCCTATCATGCTCCACCATTGGTTGGGAAAGCCAGGGAGTATGTGTGGCATTATCCTTCACAAGTGAATAGTCTGGAGGCTGTCAGTTAACCAGACACTTCATGGCAGTTTCTCTTGAAAAACATCTAAGTAGCACATATCAATGCTGGGTGCTTTTGGGTAGCAATGCTGGGTGCTGAGTAGCACATCTCAATGTTGGGTGCTCAATACTCAAACTTTTGACCTATGTTCTGGGATGCAATTAACTGGGAATAGTTTGATACTTTCTGGTCTGGCTTTTAAGATTTGTTAGGCAGAACCAGAGCCATGTTTAGTCTAAGGCCAATTATTCCCCACCATTGAGGCAATATTCTGAGTATTCTATCCATAAACTACAAGTTTTGCCACTCTAGCTGGTGGAAATAGGCGCTATTCCTGGCCCTTTGAAAATGCTGGATACTGTTCCTGCTAATCTTTTCATGCAGTTCTCTTCCTGAGTCTCCTCACAGAGATCAACACTCTGCTGAAAACTCCAGGAGAGATCTGTAGATCCCTGGGGTTCTCTCTCTGTGCAGCTCTCTCCTCTCCAGTACTGTATCCTACAAACTCAAGCTGCCACGGTCTCTCTAATTCCATCTTCTGAACTCAGGTTGTCTGCCAAACTCAGTCAAGTTTTCCCCTCCCAGTGGCCTTGAATCTCTCTTAAACCAGCAATCTATAACAGTCATATGGTTCATTTTGCTTCTTTCCCTTCAGTCAGCCATCACTGTCCTTTGCAGTCCGATATCAAGGATCTTAACTGTTTATTCATATATATTTTGTCTAGATTTCTGATGTTTCAGGCAGGAAAGTAAATCTGTTCCCTGTTACTCCAACTTGACCAGAGGTTAAAATTCTTGTTTACACTTTGAACATAGTACAGAATTTATATTCCTGATTCAGCTTATCAAAAAGATGGTCAATATTTGTCTAATCTCTAAGCCTAGAATATCATACTTCTTACCTTGTGTTGCAAACACTATTCTACTAGTACAAATTAAAATACTTTTAATGGGAAAGAAAATTATTGCTAATGATCTGAACCTGGAAATTTTCAAATTTTTTCCAGGTACACTGGGAAATATAATTTTCATGGCAAATCAGCAGCTGACTATATGCAGAAAATAAAATCAAGTTAAAAATCCTTAAAATCCCTAATATCCTTAAATGCAGAGGAAATTCTTACAATGACCACTGGAATCAAGATAAACCTACTAGCTCTCTTAAGAGCCATACAAGAATAATTTCATCTTAAATTATAGTAGCAACTAACTTGATATTTCTCTGAGCATCTTTTCCACTTGAGACCTGTGAACAAAGCAGCCAAGACTGACACTTAATTATGAATAACAATCTGCAATGTTATAATGGACCACAAGAATTCTAGTGTTTTGAAGTTTAAATTGTAATTTGCATCTTTAATGAAGTTTGCTCTCTTGCTGGTTGACTGCTTTGATTGGTACCTGCTTAGTACTATAAGTCTGATCATTTGAAGTAATTATCTGAGAAATGTGTTTATATATATACAATTTTAAAATAAACATTTTTTGCTAAGGTTGTTATAGTTGTTCTAAAGCTAGGATTTGACCATGTTTACAATTTTGAAAAGTTTTATTTCTGTCTTTGCTTGCTGTTCCCAGTGTCTGAAGTGGATAGTTCTTATTCATTTAACAGCTGATGTGATCTGAATTCTGAATCCAAGGACGTCCACAGGAGTTTGTGTTTTATATTGACTTTTCACAAAATCTGCATTTTTTCTGATGAAGAGACTGTATTGAGATCCTTGAGCTTCTCTACATGAGAGGAATGGTTATTTATTCATTGTATACAAGAAAGGAAATCCAATACTCTACTGTGCTACTTATTTCTAGATTGCAGAGTCAAGTAATAACTACCATCTATAGAATTTTACCATTTTAATGATGGATGAACAGGGCAATATTCCATGTTTCAAAAATACTGTACAGTTATGTCTTCAAGGCCAAAACCATGGTTGAAAAGAGAAAGTAAATTTCTTTTAAAAATATCAAATTGACTCATTTTCAGTGAATTGATGACATATTTTGTCATCATATAGACACTATCTCATCCATTTTATTTTTAGGAGAAATAAAACCAAACATTCAATGACTTTTCTTAGAACTTAATCACTGCTGATATTTTGCACAAGAAGCAGGCTGGCTTCTCAGGCTCTGTGACACAGTCAATCATTTATATCATCTTTACATCAGTGCTCTTCTTTTCTTTTAAGCTTTATTTGTGTAATTCCTTCTCAATAAACCATTTCAACCATAGTTAGGTAAGGTCTCATTTGAAGCAGAAGGCTACAACAACTAAAAGAAAAGAAAATATTGCTTATAGGAATTTCAGGAAATGCATCAATGAAGCATTATAAATACATTAATTCTCCAAATCATCTTTCACTAGGCCACTATCTCTACAGTGACAATTCACATGGTTTTTTAAACAATATAATGATGGATCAATTTTACTAATTTCTATAAAATTAGTATCTAGATGTTTTTATGTTATGTACATTTCTATAAAGTAAGAACTCAATGCTGTAGGGTAGCAAATAAATTCAAAACATTTTAAAGGAAATAGATTGAGGCCCAGATATTCAAATTAGGTAGAAACTTTTGCTGTTAATTTTATAGATTTTTTTAAAAAAATCTAAAACAATATCATTTGTCATTCCTTATCTCTCTAGGCTCAAATTTCTGAACCTGGAATGCATTTCTTTTGTCTGCCCCACTCCCCAAGATCTAGTCCTAATTTATTTTCCACCACTGTGGCCTAGTATTTGGCAACATAAATTCTCTGATCTAATCTGATACTGTTCTTGAGTCCCACTGCCACTGTTCTCTCCCTATTGCTCTACATATACCCTACCCACCCTTCAAGATTCAGCTCAAGCCTCCCCTTCTCTATAAATATTTTTCTAATCTTTTTGGCTCTCACTCACTCCAAATGTAATCTGTGGATTAACAAAGACGTTGCTAGGGAGTTTGTTAGAAATGTAGAATCCTGGCTCCCCCTCCCCAGACCTACAGAATTGGAATCTGCATTTTCACAAAATCCCCAGGTTTTTGCATGTAAATTAACACTTAAGACCTCTTCTCCAGCTCATAATGATTTCATATTTATTTCAGATTTCCACAGTAGTTATTGCTTATATAGATACTTGACATTTTCATGAAATTAAACTAGTTAGTTTTTCATGGCCATGCCTTATCTCCTTACTTAAAACAAAAGCTTTCTAAAGGCAGCCACCAGGTTTTATTCCTTTTAATACCTCTGACAGAACCTAATGCTTTATTTCCCATGCTGCATTTTTATTCTGTTTCAACTTGCACTTCTAATGGGTGATTTTGTTTTCCTTTCAGAAGAGAAGAATGCAAATCTTACTGCCTAGCTCAGTACCTAGCACATAGTGAGTACCCAACTATATATTTGCTGAATGTATAAATTATTTGAAATTAATTTTTGACAAGATTAACCTGGTCTTCAATTTTGATTCAGTAGTGTCTTTTCCCAGTCATGTTCTTGGGAGAACTGTACATAATGAGAAAGTTAACTCAGTCTTCAACATATATGGCTTCTGGGGACATTTACTTGAATTCTAATTGAGCTATTAAAACAATATTAATCATGTTCTTAGAATATCTTCAGGGTCGTTGAGCCTAACTGTAATCCTTCACTTTTCTCTGCAAGTCAGTATACTGAGATTTGTTCAGCTGCTAACTCTGTGTCTCAATATAATATGGTAGTTAAGAACAGAAGCGTTGACATCAGATTGCCAGGGTTTTCCTTCTGGGCCCATCACTTCCTAACCATATGACCTTAGGTGTATTACTTTACATTTTTATGCTTGTTTCTGTATCTAAATGGTGGGGATAATAATATTCTTTACTTCATAAAGCTGATGTAAAGATTAAACTAGCTAATACATGTAAAGTGCCCAAAAGAGTGCCCAATGCATATTAAGTCCCAAAGAAATATTAGCCTTTATTATTAAGAAAATAGACAGCCAGGACATCTTCATTCTTGAAATGCTACTCTAGAGTTTCAATCTTTTATATGTTGGTAGTGTGGGAGCACATTAGATAGGTTTCTATTCTGTCCCTTTTTCTGACTCAATATTTAATTTATGTTTGCTGGTAGGAATGGCTTCCTGCACTATATAACTCTGATACCTGCGGTAAAGATATATGCTTTGATTCATGTTTCTATTGTCCTTCCCTAGGTATAGGTACAATATTAAAACTGAGGGCTGACTTATCCCAGAAAAGACAAGGCTCTTTCTAGGTTCACGTGCAACTGACTCAGTCAATTCAAATGACCTTCCAATAAAGGGTTGAGTAAGCAGATGGGAATTGAGTTATGTCTGGAATACTTAAGAACTTGATCTTTGCCATACCACTAAATGAAACAAATAACAAAGCTGAGATTCTTTCAAAATTATGTAAATGATACCTAGATAATGTCATAATAGTAAATAATGAGGCTTTATAATTGGGCATGATATAAATGATGCATTGCTAGGCAGTGAACACATGCACTGGAGCCTGAAAATTAAATATTTTCTAAAATCTTGGATATCTATAAAAATGATGCCTTTTCATCTATAATAGAGGAATTTTTAGAATGCTATTGATTATGTAACAAAGTTGCTGTCTAAAAATGTAAAATTGTTGCCTATTCAGTTAATCAACAGTACAATTGATTCCTTATCATAGTGTATTCAAAGCTGGAAACACTGGGGCTTCTAACCCTTAAGCAGCAGCCTTGGGGTTTTGCTAGCTTAGGGTGAGTTTAATTAAACTCAGGGGAGAAAACCAATTAAGCACTGAAAAGTGCTGGTATCCCTCATGATCACTAAAGATAAAAATACCATTTGGAATAAGATGATGCTGTAATCTCAGTATAAATGCCATTGTCTACTTCAGCAATTCTGAAGTGGCCCAGGTGTTCTGAATACTTTGAAGAACAGCTAGCTTATGAGCTTTCAATTCATAACTACATTGAATAATTTCCATCTGCTTTAAATCTCCTCTGATAAGAACTGCTTAGAAGGGACATTGCATACTTATAAAGAGTGACTGTGCTTTAAGTCCTAGAATACACTGGTATTAAAGTGTGTGTCTCCAAAGAGCATTTAGATTCAAATCATATTTGAGTAGGTTTGGAAAGCGGGGGGTTAACATTTTCCATCACTGCTACATATAAAAAGATGCAGGTAAATGCATAAAGGAATCCAACTTCATGCAATGAAGAAGCTCATGTCATGTTTATATTTTACTGACTTTTGATGCAGTGTCATTACAGTTCCCCATCACTATTGAGTAGTACTGCCCACTGGGAAAAAGGTAGAACAGAACAATGTGCTGCGATACAGGCTGCCAATCAATCATAAACCATAGAAAGAAGCAACCACAGGTATTATTTCAAATGCAGTCCTGGGAAGCTGTGAGGGATGGGAGGGATAAAGTAATAAATGGCAACCAAAAATTGAAAGCTGATTAAATGCGATTTACTGGGGCTTATTTTCCTGTCTTCACTTCAGTTCCTTGCAAGTATTAATTGCAATGTAGAACAAGAATATGGAGAGTGCATTAAAGAAAGTCAGGGCTATTGCTCTAATTGGCGACAAGCAAAGCTGCTACCCGTTGTACCATTGATGTGGTACAACAATGTAGAGCCCTTTGCACTTTGGTGTGATCCCTGATGGAGTCTTCAAACTAGTGAGGTCAGTTGATTTCATCCATGAG
Organism: Neomonachus schauinslandi; assembly: GCF_002201575.2. Classification (NCBI taxonomy): domain Eukaryota; kingdom Metazoa; phylum Chordata; class Mammalia; order Carnivora; family Phocidae; genus Neomonachus; species Neomonachus schauinslandi. The sequence continues at coordinate 49,221,423 of NC_058419.1, read as the reverse complement.
AAATCTTATGGATGTTCCTTTAGCAGTGTCTAACAAATCTTTTTGTAGACTGCTTAGGAAAAACAAATACAAATGACTTACAATCAGACACTGTTATTTTAATAGCCATTTTGAACTCTTAGGTTAATATGTCATAAACTTTAGCAGTGGAGAAAATTTTCTATGGTTACTATTTGGTACAAATAGAAGTTGTATCACTCATAATTTTTACCAATCACATTGTAGTGATATCTAAAAATGATTTTGCAAGTGACTGAATATCATAACTCAAATATACTTACAAGGCTAGCTGATAAACATTTTCAGTGCCTGAAAAAAAGACTTCAAAATTATTAATAATTTCTAGGTCAGGCAATGCAGTGTAGAAGAAAACACAGTAAATGCGGGTCAGGACCTCTAGATTCTATTCTGTCTCCAATTTGATGTATAGATTGGGCCGGTCCTTTAAGTCCCTGTGCCTCAGTCTTTTATCTGTATAAATCAGAGGGATGGGCAAAATAATTTCTGACTTCCATTTCAGTTCAAAGTATTCAGAAATTCTCTTAATCAAAACTAGTTTCTCATGAAGCTGCAAATGGGATGTTAAAATGCCTGAGAAATGACCATCAAATATCCAGAAGGAGGCCAGAAATGGAACAATTAAAATTAGTTCTATCCTGTTTATATTGCAGTAGGAAAATAAATTACAAGTTTGCCATTATCCTACTATTTGTTTGTAAACATGATACATCTTGATAGTTAGCCCAGTGACTCAGGAGGCACTTCCTGTTTTGCTTTCTACAAGTGACTACCACCCACATCCAATGTGTTACCAAGTTCCAGTGATCCTCCAGTTCCCTTGACTATCTTGTTGTTGCCTTTCCCACCCACATACCTCAGAGATTGAAAGCTGAGTGAAATTCTAAATTACTATCATCAAAAAACACATGTATATGAATAAGCCTGTTTTTGACTGCCAATTCTAAACTCAAGCAATCTGGATTCAGGTTGGAAAACAGAGAGGGAATATCAGTTGGCAGTGGCAAACAGAATCACTCACTACTAGTTAATGTACTACACAAGAGTAGTGACTACAGTAAACTGACACTGGCCCAGGTTTGGTCAGTTGTAGATCTTAGACAGATACTGCCAATGCATAATGTTTTCATATGGCTTCCATTCATATCAAGACAGGAACAAATTTAGAACACTAACTCTACAATGTTTTCTGCCAATACATAGAAAACTTATATCACATCATAAACCCCAAGAATTTAAAGTTTAACATAATATAAAACCTATGTCACCAGAATGCATTTGATTTTAATAATATCTTTATACAAAGGAAAGCAAACATAAAAATAAACATAAGCAAACAGTCAGGAAAGACAAAACTTCAAAGCACAGGATGGCAGGAAGTGCAAATGTTCTTTGTGTACATATCTAAGAGACCTGTGGTGCCATCCAAAGCCTTGTGATTTAGGACACCTACTTCATGTTTGGTTCTATTATAAGTTCCATATAAGGCCTCAATAAGTCATTTTCAATTCTTAGGCTTACAGTCCTAGTTGGCTTATCCATTGGGAAGAAATGACTGTGTATCTTTGTTTAAATTTTACTATGTCCCATTAATTTTTATTTAAATCTTTAGAAGAGAAAAGCCAAAAAATAGGCAAGGAAGTTGGCACCTATAAGAAGTATCTAGAAATGAGTCAGGTCAAAAATAAAATGTTAGGAGTTTGCTAGGTAACTACATGAATTATCTTTAATATTTGATGCAAAAAAAAAAAAACACTTTAATTGGAAAGATGGGATTCAGACCAGTGAATGTAGTCAGTTGCCTCTCTCAAGAGCCAAATGAAACTGTCTATGGGAGTTGCTTAGTACCTGGAGTCCTGAAATGTGCTTTCCAAGATTTTCTTTTATTCTCAATGTATGAGAACAAGCAAAGGTTTTTCTATATTCTGATTAAGAAAGGAAAAGGACGAGCATATTGCAAAGAAACCTTACGTGTAGAAAGCTGGTTTCTTCTCTCTAAAAAAATAAGGTCAGAATGAGGGTGGGGCAGGGATAGCAGAACTAGAGCTAAAGTGCACCTTCAAAACTAATTAGGTATGCAAATGAATTTAGTAAGTATATTCTGTATCATAAACTGCAAAAGAAACATAAAAGCTTGATGCTTCTCAAATTTTAAAGCAGTTGGGAGTAGGCAAAGAAGAACGAACCCAAACCCAAAAGGAGCAAAATTGATGCATGGAATCATCATATATAGAGAGTTGAATTTTGGTTTAAAATACAGACTTTTTGAACTAATTACAATTCCTATGAAAGGAATAGGGGGAAAAAAATCTCAGAAAGAAATTTGCTACTGCCATCAAAAATTAATTTGTTGGAAAGTTAGTGGTAGAAATTGGCACCAAATCTCCCTCTGGTCAAAATTCATTCATTCAACAAATATTGTTTTGGTACATCTTATGTGCTAAACGTTCTTCTAGGCACTTGATATATGGCAGTGAACAAAACAAATGATCTCTGCTCTCAGGGGAGAAGACAATAGGCAATAAGTAATATGAAAATTATACCGTATGTTAGAAAGTGATAATTGCATTGGGGGAAAATAGAGTGCAGTAAGAGCTATAGGGTGTGTGAATATTGGTGGGAATTGTATATTTACAATTGGGTGATTTTAGTAGGCTTCATTGAAAAAGTGATATTTAATCAAACACTTGAAGGGAATGAGGTAGAAAGTATGTGGCTAGCTAAGGGACAGTATTACATCATAAAGGCCCAAAAGAAAGAATACTCCTGGTGGATGTGATGAACAGCAGGAGCGCATTTTTTTTTCTTTTTAAAGATTTTATTTATTTATTTATTTGTTTGTTTATTTATTTATTTGTCAGAGAGAGAGAGAGCACAAGTAGGGGGATCAGCAGGTCGAGGGAGAAGTAGGCTCTCCACGGAGCAAGGGGCCTAATGTGGGACTCGATTCCAGGACCCTGGGATCATGACCTGAGCTGAAGGCAAGCACTTAACCAACTGAGCCACCCAGGTGCCCAGCAGGAGCTCATTTCAACTTGAGCAGACTGAGTGAGGGAGAGAGTGCCAGGAGATGAGGTCAAAGAAGTAAAGAACAAAGAATTCATATAGGACCTTGTAGGCAATGCAAATCATTGATTTTTACACTAGGTCAGATGGAGAGCTATTAGGTTTTAAACAGAAAAGTAGCATAACATGACTTTTGAAAAGATCACTTCTACTCTAGTTGAAAAAATAGTAGAAACAGAGAGACCACAATTAGGATAATATTTCAGCTATGCAGGTGAGAGGTGATGATAGCTTGAAACAGGGAAGCAAAAGTAGTAGTAAGTTGTCACATTTTGATATATTGTGAAGGTAGGCACAGATGAGAGATTGGATGTTGGGTATGAGAGAAAAAGAGATGTCAATGATAGCTCTATGATTTGGGGCCTAAGAAGAATAGAATTTCCATTTTTTAAGATAGAGAAAACTATGGGAGGAGCAGGTTTGCAGAGGAAGGTAAGGAATTTCATTTTGACCATAGGTTTTGAAATGCCTATTAGATATCAAGTAGAGGTATGAATAAGCAGTTGTACAAAAATCTGTACAGAAAACCAATACAGAAATCTGGAGAAAGGATTGACAAAAATACAACTTTGGAAGTTAACAGCACATAGATGGCATTTAAATCCATGAGAAGAGAGGAGACTCTCCAAACTTAAAGAAGCTTCCCTTAAGTTGTGACAACCAAATTGTCTCCAGACATTGCTAAACATCTGGAGACATTTAGCAACTGGGTTGCAAAACCGCCTCTGTTTGAGAATCACTGTGTTAGAGCAAGTAATCTGAGGACTGGGAATTGACTGCTGAAATTAATGACATGGAGGTCATTGATGAACCTGAGCATTTTCAGTGTAGTAGCAGGGAGGTGAAAGCTGAAATAAAGTGGGTTTAAGAGAAAATGGAAAGAGAGGAATTGGAAATAGCAATGTATAAACAACTTTTTAAAGACTTTTACTGAAAGGGGGAGCAAATCAATGGACCATTATTTAGTGAGGAGATGGGGGCTAAAGTGTTTTTTTATAGACTTTATTTTTAAAAGTTTTTTGAGAAAGAGTGAGCGAGTGGGTTGGGGGGCGCAGAGGGAGTGGGAAAGAGAGAATCTTAAGCAGGTTCCATGCCCAGAACAGAGCCTGACACAAGGCTCAATCTCATGACCATGAGATCATTATCTGAGCTGAAATCAAGAGTCAGACACTTAACAAACTGAGCCACCTAGGCACCCCAAAGGTGTTTTTTTTTTTTTTTTAAGATGGGAGAAATAAAAACATGCTTGTATGCTGATGGAATGATCTAGGAGAGAGGGGAAAAAAATAAATGATGTAGAAGAGAACTGTTGGAAAGATCCCCTTGAGAGGGGAGAAAGAGTATGTGATCTGGTACACAAGAGGAGGGAGAGGCTGTAGATAATAACATGGATATTTCATCTGTGCTAGCAAGTGGGAAGGCAAGGAATATGGTTGCAAATACTGGTAGATATAGCTTTGGTGGGATCTGTGGAAATTCTTTTCTGGTTGCTTCGATTTTGTCAATAATGAAGAAGCAAAGTTATCAGCTCTCACGAGAATGAATAGTAAAGTTTTAAGAGTTTGAGAGAAAAGGTGTGAATTCATTTAAAACAGTGGGACAAATTAAAGTTGGGAAGTTTATTATGATTGACATGCATCACTAAGAGTGTACTTGAGATTAATGATCATGAATTTAGAGAGAGCTAGTTAGTGTGATTGGATATTTTTCTTTAGCCAAGTTCAGCTGCAAAAGTGCAGATGCATAGGGCACTTGGGTGGCTGTCAGTTGAGCATCTGCCTTTGGCTCAGGTCACCATCCTGGAGTCCTGGGATCAAGCCCCACATCGGGCTCCCTGCTCAGTGGGGAGTCTGCTTCATCCTTGGCCCCTCATCCCACTTGTGCTCTCTCTCTCTCTCTCCCCCCCTCAAATAAATAAATAAAATCTTTTTTAAAAAGGTGCAGATGCAGAATGGGCAAATAATTGGTATATTAGTCTGCTCAAGCTACCATAACAAAATATCACTGGCTGGGTGGCTTAAACAACAAATTTATTTTCTCACAGTTCTGAAGCCTGAAAGTCCCAGATCAAGGTCCAGTAGGTCCAGTTTCTAGTAAGGAGTCTCTTGTCTCTTCCTGGCTTATAGATAGCCACTTTATCTTCACATGGTCTTTACTCTGATCATGAGAGAGAGCAAGAGCAAGCACTAGCACAAGAGAATCTTTCTTCCTCTTCTTTAAAGGTCACCAGCCCTATTGTTTAAGGCCTCATCCTTATGACCTCATTTAACTTTCATTACCTCCTAAAGACACTATCTTCAAATACAGTCACTTTCGGGGTTAGGGCTTCAACATATGAATTTTGGGGGGACAATTCAATCTATAGCAGCTGGATATAGGTAGTTACACTTCTTTAATTTTTTAAAAGTTTTTTATTTTAATACTAGCATAGTTAATATACAGTGTTATATTACTTTCGGGTGTACAATACAGTGACTCAACAATTCTATACATTACTCAGTGCTCACATAGTTACATCTTTGCCATAAGAGGAAGAGGGTGTGAGAGAGATCAGGGAGTATTACCCTATGCTATATTCAAGTCAATGATATTATTAATTGGTCATGGATTTAAAATGGCTAAGGGGAGAGAGAAATTGAAAGGAGTGAGAAACAAACAAATAAAATAAGAGCAATGGAATGGAAGTCTCAGGTTAAGGTATTTTAAGATATAAAATGAAAAAAAATAGGAGGTGGTGGATGGATAATAGGAAACTGAAACTGAAATTTTGGGGACATGGAAATTCGGGGACATGGAAGAGGGTGACATCTAAGCATATAGAGGTGGGGATTTATTAGCACCTGTGCACTGAAAGGTCATGCTTCTTCATGCCTTGCATGTCTAATTAGCATGTTCAATCTCCACTCCTGGACATGATTTTTAGTATTATAAAAGTCAGTGAAAGTTCAGCATTATGGTTCAGCTTGGTGCAGACTGGTTTGGCCCAGTCTTCACTAGTCTTTGTAGTAAGCATTCTCCTTTCAGTAAGCATCCTCCTTCTGCATTCCTACAAGACACACTACTCAAGAGGCATAGAGTTTTAGCTTTTTTTTTTTTTTTTATGGAGGCAGCCAAAGAATGCTGAATTTTGTGTTCAGAGCTGAGGGGACCTGAGTCCAGTTGCCACTCTGTCTCAGCATTTGTTGAAACCTGTTCATACACACACTTGCACCACCCAGTTATGTGGGGGGAATTAAAGCCCTGTAGGCCAACTCTTGACTCATGAAGAAAAAATGTTTATCCCCAGAAGTTCTCTTCAAGATCAGGCACTCACCCTGTAATCGTGGGCAACAACTGTTGAATGTAAAAAAAAAAAAAAAAAAAAATCCCAACAGGCAAATTGCAAGGTAATTGATATTTTATTCAGGCAGTTGCAATAGGGAGACAAAGGAAATGTCTCCCTGAACAGGAGGAATGATATGGGTTGTGATATTGTGACTTATAAGGAATATACATTTCATCATTCAGATAACCAAAATATATTTCTTTTATGTATTGGCTCACAGCTCCTGAAACCCTTGGAATTCCCTGCCATAAGGGCAATAAAGGTTTCTTTTGTTATGTTAATGAAAGTAACTTTTGGTCTACATCCAAGGGTGGGGGCTCCTTGCCAGGAAGACTAACCAAGTGACTAATGAGCACTTCCTGGCTCGTTGCCAGGAAGACTAACCATGTGATTAGAGTGCTGGAACATTTAGTCCCACCCTCCTACCACCTGGGTTGGAAGTTGAATTAGCCAATGGCCAGTGATTTTGTCAATCATGGCTATGCAGGGAAGCCTCCATAAAATCCCAAGAGGACTGGGTTTGGAGCGCTTTAGACTTGGTGAACACAATGAGATTTAGAGAGAATTGTGTGCTCTAAGAGAGAGCAAGCTCTGTGCCCTTCCAACAAAACTCACCCTATATATATCTCTTCATCTGGCTATTGGTTTGTACTTTCTATCATAGCCTTTTATAAACTGGCAAATGTAAGTAATTGTTTCCCTGAGTTCTGTGAGCCACTCTAGGAAATGAAAAGAACTTAAGAAGGAGCTTGTTGGAACCTCCAATCTATAACCAGTCAGTCAAAAGCACAGGAAATAGCCTGGGGCTTGCAACTGGCATCTGAATTATGGGGTAGAGGACTGTATTTCAGGACTGAGCCCTTAACTTGTTGTATCTGATGCTGTCTCTGGGTAGATAGTGTCACAACTGAGTTGAATTCTTGGACATCCTGTTGGTATCCGAAAATTGCTTGGTATTTTGTGGAGGAGCCCCCCTCTGATGGAACTGGGTCTGGGAACCCAAAAAGAGGGTTTTACAGGGAAAGAAGAGACAAAAATAGCAGAGTGCAATTGCATGATTAGTGGCCTGATTTGGTCAGGCAGGTGTCTAAATCTTGCCAATAGAAGTTGTTTTTCTTTGTGAATGTGGCCCATTTCAGGCCATTAAACTCTGGTCTTGAAAGTTTTGACTAAAAGAAGGGGTTTATTTACTTTTTATTTTTTATTATTATTATTGTTTTTATTATGTTATGTTAATCACCATACATTACATCATTAGTTCTTTGATGTAGTGTTCCATGATTTATTGTTTGCGTATAACACCCAGTGCTCCATGCAGTACATGCCCTTTTTAATACCCATCACCAGGCTAACCCATCCCCCCACCCCCCTCCCCTCTAGAACCCTCAGTTTGTTTTTCAGAGTCCATAGTCTCTCATGGTTCATCTTCCCCTCCAATTTCCCCCCTTCATTTTCCCCTTCCTGCTATCTTCTTCTTCTTCTTTTTTTTTTAACATATAATGTATTATTTGTTTCAGAGGTACAGGTCTGTGATTCAACAGTCTTACACAATTCACAGCACTCACCATAGCACATACCCTCCCCAATGTCTATCACCCAGCCACCCCATCCCTCCCACCCCCCACCACTCCAACAACTCTGTTTGTTTCCTGAGATTAAGAATTCCTCATATCAGTGAGGTCATATGATACATGTCTTTCTCTGATTGACTTATTTCGCTCAGCATAATACCCTCCAGTTCCATCCACGTTGTTGCAAATGGCAACATTTCATTCCTTTTGATGGCTGCATAATATTCCTGTGTGTGTGTGTGTGTGTGTGTGTGTGTGTGTGTGTATACCACAGCTTCTTTATCCATTCATCTGTCAATGGACATCTTGGCTCTTTCCATAGTTTGGCTATTGTGAACATTGCTGCATGTACCCCTTCAGATCGCTACATTTGTATCATTGGGGTAAACACCCAGTAGTGCAATTGCTGGGTAGTATGGTATCTCTATTTTCAACTTTTTAAGGAACCTCTATACTGTTTTCCAGAGTGGCTGCACAAGCTTGCATTCCCACCAACAGTGTAGGAGGGTTCCCCTTTCTCAGCATCCCCACCAACATCTGTCATTTCCTGACTTATTAATTTTAGCCATTCTGACTGTTGTGAGGTGGTATCTCATTGAGGTTTTGATTTGGGTTTCCCTGATGCCAAGTGATGTTGAGCACTTTTTCATGTGTCTGTTGGCCATTTGGATGTCTTCTTTGGAAAAATGTCTGTTCATGTTAAAAGAAGGGATTTAAAGGGAGTGAGTGAATCTCTTGGTATCAGAAAGCAAAGAAGTCAGTGGATGTTCAGAACAGAGAATTTTACAGTTTTCCACATCACCTTATATGGGCTCTCCTTCCTGTTTCCCTCTCTCTGTCCCTTGCTCCCTCTGAGATTGAACATCTTCCATTAGCCTTTATCTCTGTCTCAGGCTCTGCTTTTAGGGAAAACCTAAGGTAAGACAAGGGATGATAGTATACTTCTTATTCTGTATTTACAGAGACCAGATATATCAGTGTTGGATCCTACATCAGACATCCAGCATGGCTAACCAAGGCAACTGCATTTCAACTCCCCTACTTATTGAATAAACAATTCTAATTAATTAATTTGCCATCAGGGTTAAATACAGCATAATTTGATATACTGTATTAAAATAGAAACTGTAAATAAATAGAATAAAAACTGTCATTCATGAAGCTACTTCTTAGCTACAGCATGAGTTCTGTTTTAATATGATAGATATTTTTCTTTCATTTTTTTCCCTGCTTTTACAAAGGTTGTGTGGATGAATTCAATTTTGTAAATCCTTTGAGTTTTTCAGCTGAAAAGAGCATGTAAAATATTTTTATATGCTTTTGATGAATTCAAGAAAAACAAACAAACCTTTTCATATACAACCAGCTAAGAATATCTAACAGAGAGGAAATACCTGTTGCCTCTTGCTGCTGAAATATTTATTTTGCTTTTTTCTTCTTACTTATTTAGTTGATTGATGTGGGGGACAGGATGTAGAAGACATTGAAACAAATTCTACAACATTAATTAAAACTATATTATTTTACAAATATCTCGATGATAAAGATTAATTTACATCTTTACTATCTACTTGGAGTTGTCACTGCTTCAATCAAATTTTGTCAGAATAACATCTCATTTGGCAGTCCTGAAACCAAGAACAGGGTAAGTGATCAATAAATATTTGTTGGAAGTATGAAGAAGGGATAGATTAGTAAAACGGGTTTAGGGTTTTGCTTATGTGTAGTAAAGAATATTGTTTCAAGCTTGCTTACTGTTCCTGATCCTAAGAGTGAATAAAAGCTGGTGATGATAATATTTGAAAGAGCAACACAATTAACAAATATCCTTAGACCAAATCTACAGCCGATGAAAGCTTTTTTGACCAAAAAGTGCCATTTGTGTCATTTTCAATTTTCACTTGATTTTACTTTTGCCCTTTAAAAACCTTTTTAATGATTGCTAATTATTTAAGGAATGAGACAGGGCTTGTGATTATTTCTGTAGCATTGGCTATATTAATTTTCCTACCAGAAAAAAAACTGTCCAAATATCTTTTATGTAATAAGTGGTGCTTACTTATTAATTCAAATGAATTTTTTTTCTTTTATTGGTTCACTTGATGTTTTGTTTCAGTTAAAATGGTGATATTTGCCAGCAGAGATATAGGTTTGTGAGGCAGGCAAGGCCTCAGTTTCTCATCCATGAAGTGACAATCATATTGACAACTGTCCTCACCAAACTGCTGTAAGGGTGAAGAACTAATCAGTATCTGGCATGTACTAAGAGCTTAAAAACATGGTAGCTATTTTGATTAACACATGATTCAGCCTCATACTTTTTCAATGAAAATATAATTCTACAACCATTTCTTTACATTTTCTGTACTGAACAGTAGGATAAGTTATGCTGTTATTTTCTTTTTTTGCTGTATAATAATTTTTAAAAACATTAATTGAAGTATAGTTGACATGTATTATATTAGTTTCAGGTGTACAACATAGTGAGTTACATATATTTTTTTTAAAGATTTTATTTATTTATTTGAGAGAGAGAATGAGAGAGAGAGAGCACATGAGAGGGGGGAGGGTCAGAGGGAGAAGCAGACTCCCTGCTGAGCAGGGAGCCTGATGCGGGACCCGATCCAGGGACTCCAGGATCATGACCTGAGCCGAAGGCAGTCGCTCAACCAACTGAGCCACCCAGGCGCCCGTGAGATACATATATTATACAGTGCTCACCACAATAAGTGTAGTTACTGTCACTGTAGAAAGTTATTACAATATTATAGACTATATTCCCTATGCTATACTTTTCACTCCCATGACTTGTTTATTTTATAACTCAGGGTTTATACCTCTTAATCCTTTTCATCTATTTATTTTTTATTAACATTTTCTCTTTATTAAGATAGTCCATATTACCAAGGAGATAGATATTAAAGGGAGGACAAAAATAATTTGCATTATTTTATCATAGCAATTTTTTTATTTTATTGAGTTTTATTGAGATATAATTAACATGCAACACTGTATAAGTTTAGAGTGTACAGTATAATGATTTGACTTATATGGTGAAATGATTACCACATAGCAGCTAGAATTTCATATTGATTAAAAAATATATATAAAATACCATTTTTTTCTTGTGATGAGAACTCTTAGGATTTATTCTCTTAACTTTCATAAATACCATACAATATGCTGTTGTTTTGAAATAAAGTTAAAGCATTAGTTTATAATGTTTTAATAATTATGGATCCTTTACAATGAACCTGTCACTGGGGCTGCAGCTAGAAAAGTACAAATAAATTACAAAACATACATAACTTGATAATGTAATGAATTACTATTGAATGAAATAGCTCAGTTTTATTTATAAAATATTTTTTCTAATTACTATATATAGATGCCCATACATCTGTACATATTTATTTAGAAAATTAGTAACATCCAGAAAAGGGCAAAGATGAAAATCACTTTGAGTCCACCTCGCTCTCTCAATCTATGAATATACACACACACACATATATTATATACATACACATATATATGTACACACACACAGACAATATATGTATATATCTTTACATCTGTATATATGTATATGTATAATATATAATTAATATTTTGGTGCATATCTTTCTAGTCTTTTCTACTTTGCATGTATTCAATATTTATTTTCTGTTAATTGGGTGTATGCCATGCATATTCTTTTGTAAATTGCTATTTTCATGTAAAACATATACTAAATAGTTCTCTATGATCCAAAATACTCTTCTACAACATCATTTTAAAATACAACATACTAGAATAGTGTAGATAAATATCATAATTTATTTTACCAGTCCCCTATAGTAAGCATTTTTTTTTTTCCGGATGGCTCATGTATGTGATTTTTAATTTTTCCAATTAAAACAGGTATTATTTTCCCTATTTTACAGATAAGGACATTGAAACATCAGAGAGGTTAAGTGTTTTGTCCAAAACCACATGATTACTAGGAGTAAAACCAAAATTTGACAGCAGGTGTTTAACTTTGAAGTCTGTGATCATCATATACATTTCTGCCTCCTTGAAAATAGACGAAGTTGTGGTTCACTTTTGTCATCACAGAAGTGCATGCTAATGTTTCAGTGTACATATGGAGTCTTGAACCTCTGCAGGAGTGCCCGGGATTCAGGGTCATTTTCCCTTGATCCCTCTCATGTTGCAAAGTATCCTCCTTACCATGTGGAGTTGTTGGATGTGGACATCTCTCATGTTGGTTTCACTTTCCACCTAGGTGGTGGCTTTGAAATACATCCCATCTGTCCTCCATGATGTGGAAACCATCTTCAATGAGAAGTTACTCAGGTGAGAGCTCACCATGTACTTTCCTAGGCTCTGGTGGCAGGCGAGGGGTTCTGAGGGAGGGAGAGGAGGAGTGCTTTTGTGGGGGATTCTGCATGGGTACTCAGAGCTGAGGTGGGGAGGGCACATGGTTAGGAACTTGGTGTACATGGTTAGGAACTTGGTGTAGGGCTTCCAGTGTCAGATTATTTTTTATTATTTTATGTTAATCACCATACATTACATCATTAGTTTTTGATGTAGTGTTCCATGATTCATTGTTTGTGTATAACACCCAGTGCTCCATGCAGGACGTGCCTTCTTTAGTACCCATCACCAGGCTAACCCCTCCCTCCACCCCCCTCCCCTCTAGAACCCTCAGTTTGTTTTTCAGAGTCTATAGTCTCTCCTGGTTCATCTCCCCCTCTGATTTCCGCCCCCTTCATTCTTCCCCTGACGGCACCCCTTTCTGAGTGCTGCTATTTTCTATGTGAACAAAATAACAGCACTCAGAAAGGGGTGCCATCATCCCATCACCAGCTCTATGACTTATTTGCCTCGTCACTCATTATTTCCTTCTTTCCTAAGTGTTCTAGATATTTAATGTCTAGTGTTTCTTCTGCATTTTCAGAGAACATGTTCTTTGATTATTTCTTCTCTCTCATTTATATGCACTTTTCTTCCCTCTCCTCTCTTAGTCTCATTTTTTTTACCATACCCCCTTATTCTCTATATCTCGCTCATGCTTGTCTTCTTTTAATTCCATGGATATGCCATATTTCTTCCTGTTCCAGGGCTTTGCAAATGCTTTCTCCTCCACCCAGAACCTTATTCATCACAGTATCCTCACTTTCCTATGTTTAGCTGATTTATTCACATCTGTTACATTTTAGTTCATGTCATTTCTACAGAGAAACCTTTCAGGTCACAGCCTCTCCATTTGATGTATACTCATACATAACACTTTCTCTTGTCAGAGCAACAACTTAATATTTATTTACATGACTGTTTTATTAATATCTTTCTCCTTCACTAGGTTGCAGACTCCATGTGAGTGAGGATGATGTTTACTATTGTATCTGCACTAGCTAACACAGTGCCAGGCTAAAAATAGGCACTCAATAAATATATTTGTTGACTAAAAGGATGAATGGATGCCAATCAGGATTATACACCCATTGAATCACTGCAACTGCTCATCTTAAAGATGCTAAGAACCTTGTTCCTAAATCTGATAGGTACTTTAAAATTTTATTTCACTTCATTTCTCAGCAGCATATGAGAATTTTTTTTTAACCTGTGTTTTCTAAAAAATTTTCTCACTTTGTTTTCCAAGACAATAAATATCTTGGAATTTTATATATATATTCATTTTCAGGACCTTTATTTAGCACCTCTTTCTCTGTTCATTACTTAAACATCACATCCATGGTCTACAGGATTCTTTTTTGTTTTTTGTCCTTTTTACTACTAATTTATATTATCTCACTGGATGATACAATCTGTTCTCACTGATGCAATTAAAGTGTATGTGTTCTGACAACTCCCAAATCTACATCTCCAACTCAGATTTCTTCCCTGACCTTCAGACCTGTATATCCAATGTCCTACTATATAAATTTACATCGTTGTCTTATAAGCACCTTAAATATGTCTAAAATTGATCTCTTTGCCTTCTATACTCAAATTTGTTCTTTGGTGTTCTCCATCTCAATGAATGACATTGTCATCCACCCAGCTTATTGAGTTAGAAACTTGGTAGTCATATATGAATTCTTCATATTTGTCTTCCAGTACATCAAGTCAGTATCCAAGCCCAGCAGGATCTATCTGTTGAATTCTATGTTGACCTTATCCATTTCTCTCTGTCTCCACTATCACTACCCTAGTTCAGGCCACCAACATTCTTGCTCAGATTACTGAAAAAGCATTCTATCTGTTCTTCCTGACTCCAGTTTCACCCTCTTTGATTCATTCTCTCTTAATAGTGTCATCTTATTTAACCTTACATTTTATCATGGTACTTCCTTGTTTGGAAGCTTTCTTTACTGGTCTTAGGATAAAACCATAGCTCTTTTGTAGAATTTATAAGACCTTTCCTATTTCTTTGTTTTTTAGACCTTTCCTATTTCTTGAGCTGCATCTCTTCCCTTAACCTATTGGCATTAAATTTTCCAGCCATGCTAAGCTTCCATTCCATCAGCTAACATTCTCTCACCTCATGGCTTTCAGTCACAATCTCTCCCTCTGTCTGTAATGTTCTCCACCTACTTTTCACCTAGCTAATTCCTATTCACTGTTCATATCTCAATTTCAAATTACTTTTTCTAAAGACATTTTCCTGATCTCCACTGCCATCACAGTCTAGGTTATGCACTACTTTTCTATGCTCCCATAGTTTGCTGTATTTCTCCTATATTACCATTTACTATATTTTCGTTATACCTATTTACTCACCTGCCTTTCCACTAAATTATAAGCTCTGTGATTATAAGAATTATGACTCTTGATAACTCTTATATGCCCAGCATCCCAGTGCAGTCCCAAGCACCATGTATATACATAATATATATTGACTAAATGAATGGAATTTTCTCAATGTAATATTTTTATGACTATGTTTTAGAAAAGTAAAGAAAATTAGAATTATAGTGATATATTTTACATGTATCTTATCTTTTGGTATTAACAAATCCAATTTTTAAATAACGAGTAAAAGGGCGCCTGGGTGGCTCAGTCGTTAAGCATCTGCCTTCGGCTCAGGTCATGATCCCAGGGTCCTGGGATCGAGTCCCACATCAGGCTCCCTGCTCGGTGGGAAGCCTGCTTCCCCCTCTCCCACTCCCCCTGCTTGTGTTCCTGCTCTCGCTATCTCTCTCTTTGTCAAATAAATAAATAAAATCTTAAAAAAAAATAACAAGAGTAAAAGACCAGATTTGCACAGGCTGTTACAGAACTACATTCATGTAGATAACCTTGGTGATCTTGCACAAGATATTTATCTTTTTAAGATACTTTCCTCATCTGAAAAAATAAGATCATTAAAATGGATGATCTCTAATGTTCCATGTGGCCTATGAGTATGTAAAATCACAAATATAGAGAGGCTGGGAAGATGCTGGAGTAGGAGGACACTATGCTCACCTTATTCCATAGATACAACTAGATAACACTCACATTAGCATAAATAACCCAGAAAATGACTCAAAGACTGGCAGAAGAAATTCCACAATTAAAGTTAGAGAAGAGGCCACATCAAAGAAGGTAGGAAGGTTGGAGACATGCTTTGGTAGCAAAATGGACCATAGCTATCTATGGTTGGGAGGGAGCCAGTGGTATGGAGAAGGATAAGAAACAGACTATCGCACTGGGGAGTCCCACATAGGGAAGAAGAATCCTGATAACATTTGGCTTTGAAAGCAAAAGGGGCCAAATTTCATGAGTTCTTACAACCAGTAGGACTTAAAGTCAGGAATTTTAAAAATCAGTGGGCTTGGCATGATATAGTCAAAGTGCTGAAATGAAAAAAATCTGCAGCCAAAAATACTCTATCCTAGCATGGCTATCATTCAGAACAGAAAGAGAGATAGTTTCTCAAACAAAAACTAAAGCAATTCATGACAACTAAAACAGTATTAGAAGAGATATTAAAAGAGAATCTTTGAGTAGAAAAGAAAGACCATAAGTGACAGTATAAAAAGTAGGAATCATAAAAGCAATAAAAATAAGAATATCTACAGAAATCATTCAAGGGTTTCACAATATAAAAGGATGTAAAATATGATACCAAATAGCTGAAACATGCAGGGATGAGGAGGATAAGCCCAAAATTAAGTGACCATAAGCTTAATACAGACTGCTATATGCAGAAGATATTATATATACAACAAATGGTAAACACAAATCAAAACCCAGCTATAGATATGCCAAAAAAAATAAAGAAATCCAAGTATATCACTAAAGAGCGCCAATAAACCATGAATGAAAGCAAGAAGGAATCAGAAGAAAAGAAAACAAAAAACAAAACAAAAACAAACAAAAACACAAAACAAGAAAACAAGTAACAAAATGGCAATAAATATGTATCTATTGATAATTCTTTTGAATTAATTAAATGGACCAAATGCTCTAATCAAAAAACATAGAGTGACAGAGTAGATTAAAAAAAAAAAAAACATTGATATGTTGCCTATAAGATACTCATTTTAGATCTACAGTCACCTGCAGATTGAAAGAGGATGAAGAAACATGTATCATGCAAATGGATGCCAAAAGAAAGCCAAAGTAGCAATACTTATATCAGACAAAATTGACTTTTTTTTTTTAATTTTTTTTAAAAGATTTTATTTATTTATTTGACAGAGAGAGACACAGTGAGAGTAGGATCACAAGCAGGGGGAGAGGGAGAAACAGGCTTCCCGCAGAGCAGGGAGCCCGATGCGGGGCTCGATCCCAGGACCCTGGGATCATGACCTGAGCCGAAGGCAGACGCTTAACGACTGAGCCACCCAGGCGCCCTGACAAAATTGACTTTAAAACAAAGACTGTAACAAAAGACAAAGAAGGACGGTACATAATGACAAAGGTGATAATCTGCCAAGATATAACAATAGTAAATATTTATGCACCCAACTTAAGAGGACACAAATACATACAACAGCTAATAACAAACATAAGGAACTAATTGATAGTAATACAATAATAGTAGGGACTTTAACACTCCACTTACAATGATGGACAGATAATCTAAACAGAAATTCGACAGGGAAACAGTGGCTTTGAATGGCACATTAGATCAGTGGATTTAACAGATATATTCAGAACATCCCATCTTGAAACAGCAAAATACAGGGGAGAAAAATAATGGCAGAGGAATAGGGGACACTATTTCAACCAGTCCCTTGAATTGAGCAGGATATCTACCAGACCACTCCGAACATCCATGGAATCAGCCTGAGATGTAAGAAGATATATCTGGATCTCTGCAAACAGAATAACACAGGTGGTTGTTTTCAAGGTATGAAGTGGGGAGATGTGATTCAACGGGCAGATATCAGAAGATAAACAGAAGGGGGAGGGAACTGCCATAAGCGCTTGAGCTGGGAAGGTGAAATAACACAGGAGACCAAAAACCTCTTGCTCTAGCGACCAGGCACAGTCTTGCAGACCAGTAGCAGCAGGAAAAGGTCTTTAGGGCAGCCCCTCGGACTGAAACCTGGAACTGTGGGGGCATGTCTACAAACTGGGGGCGGCTGCCAGTTTTAGAAGCACAAAGGGCAGAGATGTGCCTGGACCTGGAAGTGAGGGCTGGGAGTGCTGCTGTGGGGCACACAACCCAGGGCACTGTGGTTTTAGCAGCACAGACAGAAACGGAGACAGTGTGACCTGGAGAGCTCACTGAAGAACAGACTGCGATCTCTCTGTTCTGAGGCAGAGGTTGAGAAATGGTCACTTCTGCTCTGACTCTCAGAAGAGATACAGAAAGCCAACAGGGAAAGCTACCAGAGAACAAAAGCTCCCCAAAACCGGTTTTGACTGAGCCCATCACCCCCCACAGGGGCAGGGCAACTGCCCAAACAGGGTTGCCTGAGTAACAGTGTGGAAGGCCCCTCCCCCAGAAGAAGGCTGGAAGAACAAGAGGCCAACAACACTAATGTCCCTATAAAACAGGTGCATCTAAAGATAACTTAGACTCTATACATTCCCTCAACAACCCCTCAACAGAATGACTGAGAAGAGGAACTCCCAAAATAAGAAAGACTCAGAGACTGTGACTTATGCCACAGATTTACAAATGGATATGGATATAAGCAAGATGTCAGAAATAGACTTCAGGGTAACAGTTATGAAGACAATAGCTAGAATGGAGAAAACAATTAATGGCAACATAGAGTCTCTAAGGGCAGAAATGAGAGCTGATCTGGCAGAACTTAAAAATGCTATCAATGAGATCCAATCTAATCTAGATACTCTAACAACGAGGGTAAATGAGGCAGAAGAAGGAATTAGGGATCTAGAAAACAAACTGATAGAAAAGAAGGAAGATGAGGAGGCCTGGAAAAAACAGCTTAAAATCAATGAAAACAGAATTAGAGAAATAAGTGACACCTTTAATGTTTCAATGTCAGAATTATTGGAATCCCTGAGTGGGTGGGGAAAGAGAGAGGACTAGAAGATATATTTGAGCAAATCGTAGGTGAGAACTTCCTTAATCTGGGGAATGAAACAAGCATTCATGTCCTAGAGGCAGAGAGGACCCCTCCCAAGATCAAGAAAACAGGCCAACACCCCAGCATGTAATAGTGAAACTTGCAAATCTTAGAACCAAGGAAACCATCTTAAGGGCAGTTAGGGTGAAGAGATTCCTTACATACAGAGGGAGGAATATCAGAATAACATCAGACCTACCACAGAGACCTGGCAAGCCAGAAAGGCCTGGCAAGACATATTCAGGGTACTAAACGAGAAGAACATGCAGCCAAGAATACTTTATCCGGCAAGGCTGTCATTGAGAATAGATGGAGAGATGCAGAGCTTCCAAGACCAGCAGAAACTAAAAGAATATGTGACCACTAAGCCAGGCCTGCAAGAAATATTAAGGGGTTCTGTAAAAGGAGAAAGACCCCCAAGAGTGAAATAGAACAGAAATTTACAGAGACAATCTATAGAAACAAGGACTTCACAGGCAACATGATGGCAATTAATTCATATCTTTCAATAATCACTCTCAATGTAAACAGCCTAAATGCTCCCATAAAATGGGACAGGGTTGCAGATTGGATAAAAAGACAAGACCCATCCATATACTGTCTACAAGAGACTCATTTTAAACCTAAAGATACATCCAGACTGAAAGTGAAGGGATGGAGAACCCTCTTTCACACCAACGGACCTCAAAAGAAAGCTGGGGTAGCAATTCTCATATAAGACAAATTAGATTTTAAGCTAAAGACTGTAGTTAGAGACACAGAAGGACACTATATCATTCTTAAAGGGTCTACCCAACAAGAAGATCTAACAATTGTAAATATCTATGCCCCCAACATCGGAGCAGCAACTACATAAGCAAACTGTTAACCAAAATAAAGAGACATATTGATAATAATATGTTAATTGTAGGAGACCTCAACATTCTAGTCTCAGCAATAGACAGATCATCTAAACAGAAAATCAACAAAGAAACAAGAGCTTTGAATGACACACTGGCCCAGATGGACCTCATAGGTATTTATAGAACATTCCACCCTAGAACAACAAAATACTCATTCTTCTCGAATGCACATGGAACTTTCTCCAGAATAGACCACATACTGGGTCACAAATCAGGTCTCAACTGATACCAAAAGACTGAGATTATTCCCTGCATATTCTCAGATCATAATGCCTTAAAACTGGAACTCAATCACAAGAAAAAATTTAGAAGAAATTCAAACACTTGGAAGCTAAAGACCACTCTGCTCAAGAATGTTGGTCAACCAGGAAATCAAAGAACTTAAACAGTTCATGGAAACCAGTGAGAATGTAAACACATCAGTCCAAAACCTATGAGATACTGCAAAGTGGTTCTAAGGGAGAAATACATAGCCATCCAAACCTCACTCAAAGAAATAGAAAAATCCCAAATTCACCAACTAACTTTACACCTTGAAGAACTGGAGAAAAAACAACAAATGATGCCTAAGCCACCCATTAGAAGAGAAATAATTAAGATTAAAACAGAGATCAATGAATTAGAAACCAGAAATACTGTAGAGCAGATCAATGAAACTAGAAGCTGGTTCGTTGAAAGAATTGATAAGATCAATAAACCACTGGCCAGACTTATCCAAAAGAAAATAGAAAGAACCCAAATTAATAAAATTATGAACGAAAGGGGAGAAATCATGACTAACACCAAGGAAATAGAAACAATTATTAGAAATTATTATTATCAACAACTCTATGCCAATAAATTAAGCAACCTGGAAGAAATGGGTGCCTTCCTGGAAACCTATAAACTGCCAAGACTGAAACAGGAAGAAATTGACAACCTGAATAGGCCAATAACCAGTATCAAGATTGAAGCAGTGATCAAAAACCTCCCAAAAAACAAGAGTCCAGGGCTGGATGGATTCCCTGGGGATTTCTACCAACATTCAAAGAAGAAATAATACATATTCTCCTGAAGCTGTTTCAAAAAATAGAAACAGAAGGAAAGCTTCCAGACTCCTTCAATAAGGCCAACATTACCTTGATCCCCAAACCAGGCAAAGACCCCATCAAAAAGGAGAATTTCAGATCGATATCCCTGATAAATATGGACACCAAAATTCTCAACAAAATCTTAGCTAATAGGATCCAACAGTACATTAAAAGGATCATCCACCACGACTAAGTGCGATTTATCCCTGGGATGTAAGGGTGGTTCAACATTCACAAATCAATCAATGTGATAGAACACATTAATAAGAGGAGAGAGAAGAACCATATAGTCCTCTCAGTTGATGCATAAAAAGCATTTGATAAAATACAGCATCCCTTCCTGATTAAAACTCTTCAGAGTATAGGGATAGAGGGAACATTCCTCAATATCATAAAATCCATCTATGAAAACCCACAGCAAACATCATGCTCAATGGGGAAAAGCTGAAAGCATTTTCCTTAAGATCAGGAACACATGAAGAATGCCCACTCTCTCCATTATTGTTCCACATAGTACTAGAAGTCCTAGCAACAGCAATCAGACAACAAAAAGAAATAAAAGGTATTCAAATTGGCAAAGAAGAAGTCAAACTCAGTCTTTTCGCAGATGACATGATACTTTATGTGGAAAGCCCAAAAGACTCCACCTCCAAATTACTAGAACTCATACAGCAATTCAGTAATGCACAGATCAGTTGCTTTCTTATACACTAACAACAGAACTGTAGAAAGAGAAATTAGAGAATCGGTTATTTACAATAGCACCAAAAACCATAAGATACCTTGGAATAAACCTAACCAAAGAGGTAAATGATCTATACTCTAGGAACTACAGAATACTCATGAAAGGAATTGAAGAAGACATAAAAAGATGGAAAAATATTCCATGTACATGGATTGGAAGAATAAACATTGTTAAAATGTCTAGGCTATCCAGAGCGATCTATATCTTCAATGCCATCCACATCAAATACCAATGATATTTTTCAAAGTGCTGGAACAAAGAAATCTAAAATCTGTATGGAATCAGAAAAGACCCTGAATCACCAAGGAAATGTTGAAAAAGAAAAGCAAAGCTGGGGGCATCACGTTGCCTGATTTCAAGCTATATTACAAAGACGTGATAACCAAGACAGCACAGTACTGGCACAAGAACAGACACATAGACAATGGAAGAGGATAGATAACCTGGATCCTCAACTGTATGGTCAAATAATCTTTGACAAAGGAGGAAAAAAATGCAATTGACAAAAGACAGTCTCTTCAATAAATAGTGCTGGGAAAATTGGACAGCTGTATACAAAACAGTGAAACTCGACCATTCTCTTACACCATACACAAAGATAAACTCAAAATGGTTGAAAGACCTCAATGTGAGACAGGAATCCATCAAAATCCTAGAGGAGAACATAAGCAGTAATCTCTTCAACATCAACCACAGCAATTTCTTTCAAGGCACATCTCCAAAGGCAAAGACCCACAGAATGGGAGAAGATTTTTGCAAATGACACTACAGACAAAGGGCTGATATCCAAGATCTATAAAGAACTTCTCAAACTCAACACCCAAAAACAATCAAGTCAAAAACTGGGCAGAAGAACAGACACTTTTCAAAAGAAGACATACAAATGGCTAACAGACATATGAAAAAATGTTTATCATCATTAGCCATCAGGGAAATTAAAATCAAAACCACATTGAGATACCACCTTACACCAGTTAGAATGGCAAAAATGGACAGGGAAAGAAACAACAAATGTTGGAGAGGTTGTGGAGGAAGGGGAACCCTCTTACACTGTTGGTGGGAATGCAAGTTGGTACAGCCACTTTGGAAAACAGTGTGGAGGTTCCTCAAAAATTTAAAAATAGAGCTACCCTATGACCCAGCAATTATACTCCTGGGTATGTACCCCAAAGACACAGATGTAGTGAAAAGAAGGGCCATATGCTCCCCAATGTTCATAGCAGCAATGTCCACAATAGCGAAACTGTGGAAAGAGCCGAGATGCCCTCCAACAGATGAATGGATAAAGAAAATGTGGTCCATATATACAATTGAATATTACTCAGCCATCAGAAAGGATGAATACCCAACTTTTACATCAACATGGATGGGAGTGGAGGAGATTATGCTAATTGAAATAAGTCAAGCAGAGAAAGTCAATTATCATATGGTTTCACTTATTTGTGGAACATAAGGAATAGCATGGAGGACATTAAGAGAAGGAAGGGAAAAATGAAGGGGGGGGAACCGGGGGGGGAGTCGAATCATGAGAGACTATGGACTCCAAGAAACAAATTAGTTTTAGAAGCATGGGGGGTGGGCAGATGGTTTAGCCCAGTGATGGGTATTAAAGAAGGCATGTATTGCATGGAGGACTCGGTGTTATATGCAACCAATGAACCATGGAATACTACATCAAAAACTAATAATGTACTGTATGGTGACTAACATAATATAATAATAATAATAAAAAAAAAACATCCTTTTCAAGTGCTCATGGAACATTCTCCAGAGTAGATCACACATTAGGCCACAAAATAAGTTTCAACAAATTCAAAATGATTGAAGTCATAGCAGCATCATAAAACTAGAAATCAACCACAAGAAAATATCTGTAAAGAACACAGCAATTAGACAACAAAAAGAAATAAAAGGCATCCAGATTGTTAAGTAAGAAGTAAAACTTTCACTATTTGTAGATGACATGATACTATATATAGAAAATCCTAAAGCCTCCATCTACAAATTACTAGAACTGACAAATGAATTCAGTAAAGTCACAAGATACAAAATCAATATACAGAATTCCATCGCAGTCCTATACTAATAATGAAGCAGCAGAAGAGAAATTAAGAAAACAATCCCATTTACAATTGCACCAAAAATAATAAAATATCTAGGTATAAACTTAACCAAAGAGGTCAAAGACCTGTACTCTGAAAACTATAAAACATTGATGAAAGAAATTGAAGATGACACAAAGAAATGGAAGGACATTCCATGTTCTTGGATTGAAAGAACAAGTATTGTTAAATTCTCTATAGTACCCAAAGCAATCTACACATTTACTACAATCTCTGTTAAAATTTCACCAGTGGGGTACCTGGGTGGCTCAGTTGTTTAAGCGTCTGCCTTTGGCACACGTCATGATCCCATGGTCCTGGGATCAAGCCCCAGGTTGGGCTCCCTGTTCAGCAGGGAACCTGCTTATCCCTCTTCCTCTGCCCTCCCCCCGACTTGTGCTCTCTCTCTCAAATTAAAAAAAAAAAAATGTTAAAAAAAATCCAACAGCATTTTTCACAGAACAAGAACAAACAATCCTGAAGTTTCTATGGAGCCACAAAAGACCCTGAATAGCCAAAGCAATCTTGAAAAAAGAAAAACAAAGCTGGAGGTATCATAATTTCAGACTTCAAGTTATATTACAAAGCAGTAGTAATAAAACAATATGGTACTGAAATAAAAATGGACACATCGATCAGTAAAACAAAACAGGTAGCCCAGAAATAAAATCATATGAACATCGTTAATTAATCTTCCACAAAGTAGGCAAGAATATGTGATGTGAAAAAGACAGTCTCTTCAACAAGTGGTATTAAGAAACTGGACAGCTACATGCAAAGAAATGAAACTGGACCACTTTCTTACACAATACACAAAAATAAACTCAAAATGGATTAATGTCTGTGGGACTTGAAACCATAAAAATCCTAGAAGAGAACACTGGCAGTAATTTCTCTGACATTGGTCATAACTACATAGTTCTAGATATGTCTCCTGAGGCAAGGGAAATAAAAGCAAAAGTAAACTACTAGAATACATCAAAATAAAAACTTTCTGCACCGTGAAGGAAAAATTCAACCAAACTAAAAGCCAACCTACTGAATGGGAGAAGATATTTACAAATGACATATCCAAGAAAGGGTTAATATCCAAACTATATAAGAAATGCATACAACTCAACACCCAAAAAACAAATAATTCAATTAAATATGGGCAGAAGACATGAACAGACATTTCTCCAAAGAGACATTCAGATGGCCAACAGACACATGAAAAGATGTTCAACATCACTCATCATCAGGGAAATGCAAATCAAAGCTACAATGAATGGCAGGGAGTTAAGATGATGGAGTAGTATGGGGACCCTAAACTTGCCTTGTCCCTTGAACACAGCTAGATAATGATCAAATCATTCTGAACACCCAAGAAATCAATCTGAGGTCAGAGAGAACAAAACTGCAAGTCTACAAGTAGAAAAGCAACCACCTTCTGGAAGATAAGAGGTGTGGAGAGTTGATTTGGGAGAGATATAACTGTGGGTAGGGTGGTGGGAAGGGAGCCCTGCTTACAGAGAGTAACACATACAGAGACTACCACAAAGTATTATATGCGGTGGAGTGAAAATCTGAAATTTTAGAAGTCTGCCACTGCTGGGGTTATGCCTAGCTTAGAGGGGAAGCGGGGCAAAGGCAGGAGTGGACAGGTTGGTCTGAGGATCCCCTGGGTGACAAGAAGAATGGGTGGTGCCAATGTATACTGCATTGTTCCCAGACATAAGGGCGGGAACTCAGGCTGAGGGCAGGGTGCCAGCTCTCTGTTTTGCCTGGTCATAAACTCTGAACCGCTCCATGGTCATTCTACCACTTTCTGGGCACTGGCCAGCAGACAGCAGAAGTGCAGCAAGACCTTCCCCCAGAGCATCAGTGCCAGTCTGAGCCATGGGAGTCCTAAAATTTGGAGTTTTGAAACCCAAAACTTGTCTGAGTTAAAACAGTTTGGACACAGGCAAGGTGAAGGCAAGGAACTGACAGGAGCTGGGGACAAAAGAGGGGTGATTGACTGCTCTTCTGAGAGGACTTCCTGAAGAATGTGGGCTGTGAACTCTCAGCTCTGCTACTAGAAAGCAGGGCACAGCCATTTTCATCCCACCCATCAGCACTGAAAGTCTTCAGGGAGCAAAACAGCACCACCTAGTGGAGGCCAGAGCCACTTACACCAAGCTCCACCCTCCGGCACCCTGCTGACACATCTCCACGAAAACAAGTTGGTCTGAGAATCACTGCAACAGGCCCATTCCCCCACAAGAGCAGCACAAACACCTCACACACACCAAGTCTACAGATCATAGAGTGCTGCAAAGCTCCAGCTCTAGGGGAAGTGGGATCTGGCTTCCTTTTATTTTTTTATTACTATTTTTTTCATTTTTTATTTTTAATTCCTTTTTAATTTATTATAATTATTTATAAATTTAATTTTTATATATTTTTATTTTGTTTTTTAAAATTTTTTTTGGTTCTACCTTTTTTTTTTTTTAATAAGCAGACCAAAACACACCCAGGATCTAGGCTTTTTTTTTTTTTTTTTTGAATAAATTAAAAGGATGGAGAAATTTACCCAAAAAGAACAGGAAGCAGAACTCATGGCCAGGAATTTTTTTTTTTAAAGATTTTATTTATTTATTTGAGACAGAGAGAATGAGAGAGACAGAGAGCACATGAGAGGGGGGAGGGTCAGAGGGAGAAGCAGGCTCCCTGCCGAGCAGGGAGCCTGATGCGGGACTCAATCCAGGGACTCCAGGATCATGACCTGAGCTGAAGGCAGTCGCTTAACCAACTGAGCCACCCACGCGCCCCATGGCCAGGAATTTGATCAATACAGATATAAGTAAGATATCAGAACTACAATTTAAAACAACAATTATAAGGAGACTATCTGGGCTTGAAAAAAAGCATAGACGATACTAGAGAATCCCTTACTTTAGAAATAAAAGAACTAAAATATAGTCAGGGCAAAGTTAAAAATACTATAACCAAGATGGAAACCATAATGAATGTCACAAAAATGAGGATGGATAAAACAGAGGAACAAATCAGTAATATAGAAGATAAAATTATGGAAAATAATGAAGCTGAAGAGAGAAAGAAAGGTTATGGATCAAGAAGGTAGACTTAGGGAATTCAGTGATTTATTAAAACATAATAACATTTGTATTATAGGAGTCACAGAAGATGAAGAGAGAGAAAAGGGAACAGAAGGTTTATTTGAGCAAGTTATAGCTGAAAACGTTCCTAATTTGGGGAAGGACACAGATATCAAAAACCAGGAAGCATAAAGAACTCCCATTAAATTAAACAAAAACTGACAAATGCCAAGGCATATCACAGTCAAATTCACAAAATACATACATGGAAAGAATCCTGAAAGCAACAAGGGAAAAAAAGTCCTTACCTACAAGGGAGGACAGATCAGGTTCACAGCAGACCTGTACACAGAATTGTGGCAGGCAGGAAGAGAATGGCAGGATATATTCAATGTGCTGAATGGGAAAAAAATATGCAGCAAGAATATTTTATCCAGCAAGTCTGTCATTCAGAGTAGCAGGCAAGATGAAGAGTTTTCCAGACAAACAAAAATTAAGGAGTTCATGAACACTAAACCAGCCCTGCAGGAAATATTAAGGGGGACTCTTTGAGTGGAGAAGAAAAGGCCAAAAGCAACAAAGACTAGAAAGGATCAGAGATCACCAGAAACACCAGTTCTACAGGTAACACAATAACACTAAATTCAGACCTTTCAGTAATCACTCTGATTGTAAATGGACTAAATGCTCCAATCAGAAGACATAGGGTATCAGAATGGATTAAAAGACAAGATCCAGGGGCACCTGGGTGGCTCAGTTGTTAAGCGTCTGCCTTCGGCTCAGGTCATGATCCCAGGGTCCTGGGATCCAGCTCCGCTTCGGGCTCTCTGCTCAGCAGGAAGCCTGCTTCTCCCTCTCCCACTCCCCCTGCTTGTGTTCCTCCTCTCACTATCTCTCTCTCTCTGTCAAATAAATAAATAAAATCTTTAAAAAAAATAAAAAGAAAAGAAAAGGGGTGCCTGGGTGGCTCAGTCACTGGGCGTCTGCCTTTGGCTCAGGTCATGATCCCGAGGTCCTGGGATCAAGCCCTGCATTGGGATCCCTGCTCGGCGGGGAGCCTGCTTCTATCTCTCCCACTCCTCCTACTTGTGTTTGCTCTCTCGCTGTGTCTCTCTCTGTCAAATAAATAAATAAATAAAATCTTTAAAAAATTTTTTAAAAAAGGCAAGATCCATCCATATGCTGCTTACAAGAAACTCATTTTAGACCCAAAGACACCTCCAGATTGAAAGTGAGGGGATGGAGGACCACCTATCATGCTAATGGATGTCAAAAGAAACTGGAGTAGCCATATTATATCAGACACACCAGATTTTAAACCAGATACTGTAACAAGAGATGAGGAAAGGAATTATCTCATAGTTAAGGGGACTACCCATCAGTAAGGTCTAACAATTGTAAATATTTATGCTCCCAGCTTGGGAACACCCAAATACATAAATCAATTAATAATAAGCATAAGGAAACTGATTGATAATAATACAATATTGGTAAGGGATTTAACAACCCACTTATAGCAATGGGTAGATCATCTAAGCAGAAAATCAAAAAGGAAAGAATGGCTTTGAATGACACACTGGACCAGATGGACTTAACAGATATATTCAGAACACTTCATCCTAAAGCAGCAGAATACACATTCTTCTCAAGTGTATTTGGAACATTCTCCAGAATAGATCACATACTGGGTCACAAATCAGCCCTCAGCAAATACAAAAAAAAAAAAAAAAATTCAAGATCATACCATACATATTTTCAGATCACAACGCTATGAAACTTGAAGTCAACCACAAGAAAAAATTTGGAAAGACCACAAATACATGGAGCTTAAAGAACATCCTACTGAAGAATGAATGGGTTAAGCAGGAAATTAAAGAAGAAATAATAAAAATACACAGACACAAATGAAAATGAAAACACAACAGTCCAGAGCCTTTGGGATGCTGCAAAAGCACTCCCAAGAGGGAAGTATATTATAACACAGGCTTCCTCAAGAAGCTAGAAAGTCTCAAATACACAACTTAACCTTACACCTAAAGGAGCTAGAAAAGGAACAGCAAAAAAAGGCTAAAGCCAGCAGAAGAAGGGAAATAATAAAGATAACAGCAGAAATAAATGATATAGAAACAAAACAAAACAAAAACATAGAACAGATCAACAAAACTGAGAGTGGTTGTTTGAAAGAATTAATAAAATTGATAAACCGCTAGCCAGAGTCATCAAAAAGAAAAGAGAAAGGACCCCAATAGTAAAATCAAGAATGAAAGAGAAGAAATCACAACCAATATCACCAAAGGACAGACAATTATAAGAGAATATTATGAACAATTATATGCCAACAAACTGGACAATCTGGAAGAAATGGGTAAATTCCTAGAAACTTATGAACTACCAAGAGTGAAACAGGAAGAAATGTAAAATTTGAACAGACCTATAATCAGCAAAGAAACTGAATCAGTAATCAAAAGTCTCCCAACAAGAAAAAGTCCTGAGCCAGGTGGCTTCTGAGGGAAACTACCAGGCATTTAAAGAAGAGTTAATACCTAGTCTTCTCAAACTGTTCCAAGAAATAGAAATGGAAGGAAAACTTCCAAACTCATTCTACAAGGCCAGCATCATCTTGATTCCAAAACCAAAGACCCCACTAAAAAGGAGAATTACAGGCCAATATCCATGATGAAAATGGATGCAAATTTCTCAACAAAACGTTAACAAATCAAATCCAACAGTACATTAAAAGAATGAATCACTACAATCAAGTGGGATTTATTCCTGGGCTACAAGTATGGTTCAAAATTTGTGAGTCAATAAATGTTATACACCACATTAATAAAAGAAAGGATAGGGACCACATGATCCTCTCAATAGATACAGAAAAAGCATTTGACAAAATACAGGATCCATTCTTGAAAACCCTCAACAAAATAGGAGTAAATGGAACATACCTCAACATTATAAAGACCATATATGAAAGACCCACAGCTAATATCATCCTCAGTGGGGAAAAACAGAGCTTTTCCCCTACAATCAGGACTAAGACAAGGATGTCCACTCTCACTATTACTATTTAACATAGTACTGGAAGTCATAGCCTCAGGAATCAGACAACAAAAAGAAATAAAAAGCATCCAAATTGGCAAAGAAGAAGTCAAACTTTCCCTTTTTGCAGATGACATGATACTCTATGTGGAAAACCTGAAAGACTACAGCAAAAAATTGCTAGAACTGAAACATGAATTCAGCAAAGTCACAGGATATAAAATCAACATACAGAAATCTGTTGCATTTCTCTACACCGATAGTGAAGTGGTAGAAAGAAATCGAGGAATCAGTCCCATTTACAATGCACAAAAATCATAAGATACCTAGGAATAAACCTAACCAAAGAGGTAAAAGATCTGTACTCTGAAAACTATAGAACACTTAAGAAATAAATTGAAGAGGACACAAAGAAATGAAAAAGCATTCCATGTCATGTATTATAAGAACAAACATTGCTAAAATGTATACTACCCAAAACAATCTACACATTCAGTGCAATCCTTATCAAAATACAACCAACATTTTCACAGAGCTAGAACAAACAATCACAAAATTTCTATGGAACCACAAAAGACCCCAAATGACCAATGCAATCCTGAAAAAGAAAAGCAAAACTGGAGGCATCACAATTCCAGATTTCAAGCTATATTACAAAGCTGTAGTCATCAAGACTATGGTATTGGCACAAAAACAGACACATAGATCAGTGGAACAGAATAAAAAAACCCAGAAATGGACCCACAACTATATGCTCAACTAATCTTTGACAAAGCAGAAAAGAATATCCAATGGAGAAAAGACAGTCTCTTCAACAAATGGTGTTGGAAAAACTGGACAGCAACATGTAGAAGAGTGAAACTGGAGCACTTTCTTATACCATACACACACACACACACACACACACACACACACACAAATTCAAAATGGATGAAAGACCTAAATGTGAGATGGGAAACCATCAAAAACACTAGAGGGGAACACAGGCAGCAACCTCTTTGACCTAGGCCAGAGCAACTTCTTACTAGACATGTTGCTGAAGGCAAGGCAAATAAAAGCAAAACTGAACTATTGGGACTTCATCAAGATAAAAACCTTCTGCACAGTGAAGGAAGCAATCAACAAAACTAAAAGGCAGCCTATGGAATGGGAGAAGATATTTGCAAATGACATATCTGATAAAAGGTTATTAGCAAAAATCTATAAAGAACTTATCAAACTCAACACTCAAAAACCAAATAATCCAGTTAAAAAATGGGAACAAGATATGAATAGACACTTTTCTAAAGAAGACATCCAGATGGCTAATAGACACATGAAAAGATGCTCAACATCACTCATCATCAGGGAAATACAAATCAAAACCATGATGAGATACCACTTCATATCTGTCAGAATGGCTAAAATTAACAACATAAGAAACAACAGGTGTTGGCAAGGATGCAGAGAAAGGGGAACTCTTTTGCACTGTTGGTGGGAATGCAAACTGGTGTAGCCACTCTGGAGAACAGTATGGAGGTTCCTCAAAAAGTTAAAAATAGAACTATCCTCCTATCCAGCAATTGCACTACTACGTATTTACCCAAAGAATACAAAAATACAGATTCACAGAGGTACATGCACCTCGATGTTTATAACAGCATTATCAACAATAAACAAACTTGAAGAGAGCCTAAATATACTTTGACTGATGAATGGATAAAAAAGATATGGTGAGATCTTTTGCACAATATGCACAATAGAATATTACTCAGCCATTAAAAAGAATGAAATCTTGCCATTTGCAATGATGTGGATGGAGCTAGAGTGTATTATGCTAAACAAAATATCAGTCAATGAAAGACAAATACCATATGATTTCACTCATCTGCGGAATTTAAGAAACAAAACATATGAACATAGGGAAAGGGGGAAAAAAGGAGAGAGGGAAACAAACCATGAGAGACTTTTATGGATAGAGGACAAACTGAGGGTTGATGGAGGGAGGTGGGTGGGGATGGGCTAGACGGGTGATTAAAGAGGGCACTTGTTCTGATGAGCACTGGTTGTTGTATGTAAGTGTTGAATCACTGAATTCTACTTTTGATATCAATATTGCAATGTATGTTAACTAAAATTTAAATTAAAATTACGAGAAAGAAAAACTACAATGAGATTTCACCTTACACCTGTCATGTTGGCTAAAATAAAAAACACAAGATGCAACAGGTGTTGGTGAGGATGGGGAGAAATAGGAACCCTCACATACTGTTAATAGGAATGCAAAATGTTGTAGCTGCTGTGGGAAAAAAAAAAGTATGGATGTTCTTCAAAAAGTTAAAAATAGAACTATCATAAGATCCAGTAATCACACTTCTGGATATTTACCCCCCATAATACAAAAACACTAATTCAAAGTGATACAAATACCCCTAGGTTTATAGCAGCATTATTTATAATAACCAAACTATGGAAGCACCCCAAGTGTCCATTGACAGACAAGTGGATAAAGAAGATGTGATATATATATATATATATATATGAATATTACTCAGCCATAAAAAAAAAGAATGAAATCTTAATATTTGCCACAAAATGGATGGAGCTAAGAAGTATGATGCTAAGTGAAATAAGTCAGTCAGAGAAAGACAACATATAATTTCACTCATATATGGATTTTAAGAAAGAAAACAAAGGAGCAAGGAAAAAAAAAGAGAGAGAGAAACCAAGAAACAGACACTTAACTATAGAGAACAAACTGATGGTTACCAGAGGGGAGGTGGGTGAAGGGATGGGTAAAATAGTTGATGGGGATTAAAGAGTATAGTTTTCATGATGAGCACTAAGTAATGTAGAGAATTGTTGAATCACTATATTGTATACCTGGAATTAATGTAACACTGTATGTTAACTATAGTACAATTAAAAGAAAAACTTAATAAGAAATAAAATCCAAATATGTTGATACTCCTCAAAAATAGTTAAAACGATAAAAAAACAGCAACCCTGAGTATTTTATAAGAGTGTAATAGAGTGTTTTGGTGTGGAGGGGCAGGGATTTGATTATTCTGATAAGCTAAGTGTGCTCTATTTAAGAATTCTGCTAGTAGTCAAACTTGACAGCATATAAAATGGCAAAAGAAGCCTAGTCAGGTGATACTGTATGTCAGATTTCTTCACCATAAACCACAGGTGCTGAGAAACAACTTTAACAAAGAAAATATAGGAGGACACAAATTTAGCAGCCGTGGAACTAGATAATGCAAAGAAAGCTAAATTGGAGAATGATGAATGATGACAAAATGGTAAAAAACAAGAGACTAGGTATTGCTACACAGCTGTGGCTTCTATTTAGAAATGGCTGGCTGCTTTCAGAAGCTGTTGTCATAAGAAGTATAAAATTTCCCTCACTGAGGCATAGATTAGCTGCCCAAACCTCCTCCTTATCAGTCAAGCTTGTTGGCCTTTGACTCTAAACAATCTTTATGACATTGTTATCAATTATACTTCAGAAACATCTGCTCTAGAGCTGTCTGTTATCTACATGGCAGACAGAAAATCTAATGGCACCAAAAAGGAATGACAGGAAACCCATTAATGTGTACTGGTGATAGGAAATAACCCAATAACCATGATCAGGGCCTGCCAAATCTGTTAACATTTCAATGCCTAGGTAACCTACTAGCACACATTGGAAAGATTCTTCACTGTTCATAATGTCACTGACAAATAAGTCAATGAATAATTTAAATTACTGCCCAGCACAAAATATACAATGTTGCCTCTATGTCAAAGCGAGACTAAATTAAAGATGATGGTGAGTCATTTGTGGTACGATTTGATTACTTTTATTTGTACATAATACTTAGAGTAGAAGTTTATATCTAGTGCTCTTTTAGCCCAATATTCATTTTCTGATTCACTTATTTGTAGTTTCATTTATTTGAAAAATATTTGAGTTTCTACTCTTCTAGGTGCTGAGGATATACCAATGAGTAAAACAGATAAAAATTTTTACCTTCATGCGTCTTGTATTCTAGTGCCATAAGAAAAATAAAAGTAAACAAATATGATGTGCAGTGATAAGTGTTGCAAAGAGAAGTAAAACAGGGAATGGGAGTTGGGACTAGGGAGAGGAGTCTGCAGGTTATTTAAATCTCTTTAAGGGAGACCAGAGAAGGCTTGTCTAATAAATTGACACTTGAGTAGAGAAGAGGCAAGATAAGCAAGAGAAGCTTGTTGGAGCTCCTCTTGGCCTGCCCACATCCTCCCTCTTTTGGCCACCCCATGTCCCAACCACAACCACAACCCCAAGACCCAGGCCTTGCCAAGCAAGGCCAAGCCTACCACTAAGTGGCTGCAGGACACCAAATCCAACCCACTCTTGACTGGCACCCAGACCTGGCTCCTTGTGCCCAGGGGCCTCAGCCTCTAGCTGACCCTGTCCCCAGGCCTGCCAACCATTCTGGTTCCCACCCACCTCCTGCCCACAGAGACTGAACCAAACACCAAATCTGTTCCCACCATATAAGTGAACCCTCCCCTCTCTCAGAGGTATAGTCTCCACCCCGCCCCAAGGGGATGATTTTTCACATGCCAAGTAAAGCTTGGCCCCACTCTGCTGTCCAGTCCCAGTGTCCAAGGGGTGCCCTAGAGGGCAGAGCTGAACTCCAAGGGGCAGGTGGAGGGCCAGGCATGCCACCAAGGGGTGCTGCTTCCCCCTTTTGGTGGTTCCTAATACCAACACCTCTGTATGTGTACTTGTTCCCAAAGCCTGCCCATCATGTGTGTCAGGGCCTGGTGGGCAGGGCCTTGGGAACCCTCCCAGCTCCTGTGTTTCTCTAGCCCAGCAGCTTCCTCATTCTGTGCTGCCTGAGCCCCGTGGAGGAGAGCTGATCACTGGATGAGTGTGGGTAAGGTTTGTCAGGAAGCCCATGAGACAGAGGCAGTGATGGGCAGCCTGTTCCTGTGTGCTAGATGAGGGTCACTTGGCACTTCCCAGCCATCCCAACAGATGGGTGGGTGTGGGGACCAGTGACATTCATGGGGGAACAGCAGGGCTGGCTAGAGGCCAGAAAAGGCATAGCACAATTACGGCACCAAAGGCTAGGATAACTCGCAATGGCTCAAGGCTCCTGCAGCTATGGGCAGAAGCTGGTGGCCAACCTGTGCCCTTGGGTGCCAGTCCATCATGTGGGTTGGCTTCATGAAACCCCACCCATGCTTTCCTGTTAGACAAAAAGTACAGAGGCCAGTAAGGCTGAATCAGTGACAGTGAAAATGAAACAGAATGCCATCTTAACTATCATAAAACTGCTTTCCTTTTTTACTTTGAGGCCTCCCTAGCTGAGGATGATGTGTAAAATGTAATAGTCCTCAAGATGACATTCTCCCTTCCAGATGCTTGTTAGCAGTGTGTTCCAGGATACTATTAGGAATAAACTCTACTAAAGAGGAAATTTACTGTATGTTGATGTAAATGAAATTATAGTTAATTCATTTGCTAATTTTTTTAACTTGTTGTGGTCATCACCCTGTGCTTCCCATGGTGAGGATGCCTATAATGAGCAAACATACAAATATTTTCTCATAATTGTGGTTAAATATATATAGTTAACTGTGTTAACTATAGTACAATTAAAAGAAAAACACTAAGCTAACTAACACATTTGCTTTTGAAAAATGTATAGAAAAGCTATGTATTCTAGTGAACATCTGTAAAATCTGTTTTGCTCAAGAGTGGTTTTTATTTCTATTTGATGAGGCTAGCTATTCATTAGTTTCAAAAAATATGCATCCCTTCCTGGGATATCCATCCCCCCTTAATTTATTTTCTTCATAGGATATGAATTTTAAAGTGATTTGACTGGGTTAAGGTATTTTTAGAATTTGTGGTCATATCAACATTTTCTCAAACAGCTGGAAAAAGACAAACCAGAAATTAAAAATAATAGGCAAGCCAACTGTACGTAAGGAGATACAAAAACATTTATTCTCCAACTCTTTAATGTTTAGCTTGCTAATTTCTAGGTGATTGTTTCTTATGTATAACATTAACTAAAAAATGTTAGATTACCCGGAATGTCATGAGCATATTCTTATAAAAAGTTACCAGTAAACAAAAATTAAAAACATTGATTGGAGACATGCAGTGACATAATACTTGCAAAATGGGGACAAAACTGCTCACTTGCACAATTTAATTAGAAATTAAATCCTTTTAAACATAGACCATAGACAGTGAAACTCAGACTCATACATATGCCTCATCTCAGCATTTTCACCTGTATATTCACAAATCATTCAAATTAAGGATGGACAAAATTGAACAAATCTCTTTCCTCAAACTTTGTCCTCCTTCAGTGGTTTATATACCTAATTATGCAAGCAAGAAACCTGGGAGTCATCCTTGACTCCTGTCAGAGAGGAAGACCTTCCTCTGCCCTACAAGATCCTTCTAGTTGGACTTAGAATCAAAGTGACATGAGACAAATTAACAGGAGAAAATCAAAGTTAATAGGTGTATGTATGGGGAATCCACACAGACATGGAAATTCCAAAGACAGTGAGGAAACAAGAAACTTCTATGAGCTAAGAAGAGGGGTAGCCTCTGAGGATATATAGGGGAGGAAGGTCATTAGCAGGAAGGCTCAAGGACATGTTTTGAAAAACAAAGGTTGCCCTATTATGCAGATAAGTTTCTTAGTTAAAGGGAAGTTTTGGTTAATAGCTCTCTTCCTGGTATAGGCTCTTCTTTCCAATGTAAATTTAGACAGTTGAGGACAAGGAAGAGGACTTTTCCTGCATCTTTTGATTACTTTTAACTCAAAGTAATGTTCATGCCAAGTGGCCCATCTTGGGGCAGCCTGTCCTTGGCCCCTACATTACTTTCTTTTCCCTCACACCACACAGCCAGTTAATTATAAAAGTCTTGTCACTTTTATATCTAAAATATCTCTCAAATCTTTCAAATATGTCTGCTTCTCTTACTCTCACTGTCACACCCTTAGTCCTAGCTACCACAATTCTTTACCTAAACTACAAAAATACTCTTCTAAGTCATTTTCCTTTCTAATTGGAATGACCTTTTAAAAATGCCTTTTGAGGGCACCTGGGTGGCTCAGTTGGTTAGGCGACTGCCTTCGGCTCAGGTCATGATCCTGGAGTCCCAGGATCAGGTCCCGCATCGGGCTCCCTGCTCGGCAGGGAGTCTGCTTCTCCCTTTGACTCTCCCCCCTCTCATGCTCTCTCTCTCTCATTCTCTCTCTCAAATAAATAAATAAAATCTTTAAAAAAATGCCTTTTGATTCTATTTTTTTTTTTTTTTTAGAAAACTATAATTGTTTTCTATTGCTCTTACGGTGAAGACTAAAAATCTTAATATGGCCCTTATGAACCTGTTTCACCCCACTCTCCATTCACCCCGCTTATGAACTTGTTTCACCCCACTCTCCATTATATATATAAACATGCTAACTGATTTTTAAGGAGTGACCTTCTATAATATAATTTGCCTTTCAAATAAAACTCTTGGATGGAAAGGACTTGGAATACAAATAAATTAAATTGTAGCAATGAATGACTGCCATACTACCATTAAATTTGGTATTTTTGAGTGGGGGAGCTAGTCCAATAAAATTTACTTAGAACATCCTCTAAAAATAGTAAGAAGTGAAACAAGTATTATGCTAGAAATATTTGATGCTATAACATCTAAGAACACTTAGAGAATATGAATCTCAAGTCCTTGCATATCTGGAAATATCTTTGTGGAAATGATAAAAAGCCAATAATTACAAGTGTAGAGATAAAAATAATATATAGTCATCAATTTAGGAAATTCAATAGATGGGAGAGCCATTCTCCACTATCAACATCCCCCATTAGAGTGTATGTTTATTACAATTGATGAAACTTGAAGGGATTCAGGACAGGTCCCTCCAGAATGTGCCATTTCGGCATGTAGATTATTTTGAGCTGAAGACAGTTGAGACCTGTGGATTTAAGAGAAACTTTGCCTTTCCCTTAACCACACAGAAGAATCTAATTTGTTGGTCTTTCCCAGAATAAGGGTTATTAACAGAGATAAATTTTATATGAGTGGCCCATCTGTATGGCAGGGCAAACATCTGATTATAAGAAAGGGAAGAGACACCAGAGTTCTTTTTCTGTGTGACAGAGGAAAGGTCATGTGAGGACATAACAAGAAAGTAGCTGTCTCCAAGCCAAGAAGAGAGGTCTCACCAGAAATAAATCATGATCTGTGATCTTGGACTTCTAACCTCCAGACTATGAGAAAATAAATGTCAGTTGTTTAAGCCACCCACTCTGGTATTTTGTTATGGCAGCAAACTTTTATAGGTAGGTATAGCCAAAATGTTTTTCTGTAGTTAGGCCACAATTTCCCGCTCGTTTGTTGAGGGGGAAACAGGTTTTTCTTAGAGCCTTTTTCCCTCTGTGCCTGTTGGCATTTCTGGGTTGAGGTCTTCTGTAGCATCCTGTCTGGAATATATGAAAGATAATAAGGAAACTCAGGGAACTCAGTGCCATGTCCTCCCTCATGTTCTGAAGTCCCTAGGTAGCAGCTCATCTTCTTTCTATCTTTTCTCCTATGCTTATTTGTTGTATTATGTGTTAAATTTTAGAACAGTAAGAGAGAAAACCTGTGTAAAATATGGTTACTTAATCATAGTGGTAGCTCTAGAATTTTTTACCCAGGTTATCAAAATCTAAAATTAATAAATACATTTACCCTTCTCCCAAATACTGCAAGGACATAGAACAGTTTAACTATGATTATTCTACTTTCAGTTTTATTTTATTGGTTTACAATATTAAATTTACTTTATAATCTCTTTTACAATTCCAATACCTAAACTTTTTGAAGGTCTGAAATCACTGTCATTAGTCATTGCTGGCTGCCACTCATAATTCATTGCTTCGGTGTGTGTGTGTGTGTGTGTGTGTGTACACATTCAGAGAAGGGCTTGCTTCATTTACACAAAAAATGTTAACAATGCTCATCTCTGAATGGTAAAATTATGGATAATGTTATACTGCCTTTTTATACATTTCATTGTTTCCCAAATTTCCTACAATAAGTATGGACAATTGTCATATAAACTATCATCATATAAAACTGTAAATCTTTTTTCTTTTGAAACTTGTATTTCTTACTAGAAAGTGAGGTTTATTGAATATGTCAGATAGCCACTCAATTAAATAGAAATAATTTTAATTAAACAAATCATTAACTTTGAGAATAAATCTGTAAATGAAATTATAGTTAATTCATTTGCTAATTTTTTTAACTTGTTGTGGTCATCACCCTGTGCTTCCCATGGTGAGGATGCCTATAATGAGCAAACATGCAAATATTTTCTCATAATTGTGGTTAAATATGAACAACTAATGTTAATAAAAGAAATGTTTAATTTACAGTGTATTTGAAAAATGAGACTGAGTCTGGCTGGATTTGTTAATTTTGTATCAAAGGGTAAAGAGACCTATTAACAGAAATATAGGAAGTTTTGGAGGAACAGCATAGTGTATTGATAGGAAGGTGATAAGAATACTATGGTAGTTACTGGTAGAAAATTTTAGAAACACTGCTGTGGATTCATGTATATAGCCAGACAGAAAAGTACCATATCTTTAGAAATCCCCAGGGAAAGAGCTTCTTTTTCCCTCTTTCAGTTATCTTTTGGAGTTGAACACCCTAATTTGTCCTTATCAAATTTCTGTAGGGTAAATATGAATTCAGTTAGTCATGTCCATGCAGGCTCCTGCATTAGTTGGCCAGTCAACAGCATGTGAATCTAAGGCAGCTTCTTTGATTTTTGTTTTTCTGCCCCCTGCTAGTCAGTTAACATGATGAGTGGTCAGCTCTCTTGTGTAATTTTTTTCCCATCTTTCTATGGCATGACATGGAAACCTGAGTGTTTCTAATTTATATATTTATTTTGGGGAGCTCTGTTAAAAGACAGATGGTACCATTCCATTTTTTTTAAAGATTTTATTTATTTATTTGAGAGAGAGAGAATGAGAGAGAGCACATGAGAGGGGGGAGGGTCAGAGGGAGAAGCAGACTCCCGGCCGAGCAGGGAGCCCGACGCGGGACTCGATCCAGAGACTCCAGGATCATGACCTGAGCCGAAGGCAGTCGCTTAACCAACTGAGCCACCCAGGCGCCCTCCATTTTTTTTTTAACTCACACTATCATATCATTTAAAGCTTTTTTAACCTTTAAAATGAATTAGTGTTGCTTCAAAGGAGCTAGACAGATAAAATAATTGTCTAACATGTAAAATTCTTTACAGGGCCTGACCCTTAGATGTTCAACAAATTTTCCCATTTGTCTCCCGATTAAGCTTCTAGAGAGAAAAATGTCCTTTATGCTATTTAATTTATTTTTTTAATTCAAAAAATGTTTTAATTCAACAAATAGTATATTGTCTGCATGGTTTATATTCTGTTCACTATTTTTCTTTCTTATGAATAGCTGAATAGACATGTGTCATTACTTGTAAGGTAGAAATATGATGGTACACATATATCTATTGCGCATAAAATGAAACAGTGTGGTATAGAATAATGAACACTTGCCTTCGAAGAGCCATGTTATTATCCAGTCTGCTCTACTTTCCAGCTGAATGACCATAAATCAATCATTTACTTCCTTTGAATCTCAGTTAGCTTATATACAAAAGTGGAGTCAATGATACAGACATTGATGATCTTATAAGATTGTTACCATAACAATTTATAAAATATTTTTAATAAGTCGAGATTTTAAAGTGCTATACAAATATGTTTTATATCTAAATCTATTAGCCACTTGCTTATTTCTAGAAATTACATTTTATGCTGAGGTCTAAGTTCTTTGTAAACATTCTACTCAATATTTGTAGATGTACAATAAGTGTAAATTATTACATTTTTTATACATAAGGAGCCTTAATAAGAGAAATAAGGCAAGAAGAGAAACAACACAATTTTAGTCTCCTTCTCAATCTGATATTTTTATGTAGTAGACCATGTCTTCCTTTTTCACCTATTTTTGAAAACTGTAAACATCAGTGAAAATATCTTAATAAATAATGAAATGGAAATAAGTTATAGAATGTTCAGCTGTATAGTTTGTATAACCGAATAGTAACTTCACTGAGGCAAACATATCTTTTCCAACTGTGTGCATATCAGTTCAGAGTTCTTAAGTGAGAAAGCTTAATTAATTTATTTATTTTTTGTTTTTTAAAGATTTTATTTATTTATTTGTCAGAGAGCACAAGCAGGGGGAGAGGCAGGCAGAGGGAGAAGCAGACTCCCTGCTGAGCAAGGAGCCCGATGTGGGACTCGATCCCAGGACCTCGATCATGACCTGAGCCGAAGGCAGCCTCTTAACTCACTGAGCCACCCAGGTGTCCTGAGAAAGCTTAATTTAAAATGTGATCAAATAACAGCAGAGTAGTACAGTGGAAGCATGCTGGACCCATAAAATGTGATCAAATATATGGTACACTACAAAATCTTGCACCTTTCTCAGATACTAGGGTACAGATTATATAAGATTAAGAGTTATTTACAAAATTTAATCATCAAGCAATTTACATGAACTCATTTTAATTTAGAAGTCTCAAAAACCTAAGATGGTTGAATAACCAATTAATCAATTTAAAACATTTATTATCTTAAACAATATCAAAGTAATGAAATAAATCCTCTTGTATTTATTTCTTTGAGACCAAATCCACATACCACAAAGCTGATCAGTAAAACGACAGCCAAGTGAATATCTACGTTTATGGATGTTCTATCCACAATAATTTCTTTTAGATTTAATCTCATTGGCAAGCCACAATATAGTAGATGTTTTGGTTACAAAGTATTTTGGTTATGTCTTTGAATCATATTGTAATTGCCATAGAAAATAAAAACAGTTTTTAAAAAGCCTGTATTCACTTCAAATGTATTCATGAGCCATAGACCCAGTGCATTGTTTACCTGAGCATATCTCAAAAGATGTCAGGCCTTTTCAAAGCCAGCCATCTCTTTTGTCATTAAGCCTGCCTAAAAGATGAGATGATTTTGATTCAAATTCAGTATCAAAATATCAAGCCCAACACGATAATCTCAAATATTACCTCTGCATTACCTCTAACTCAATATGCAGAAAATACTTACCCTCTGACATTTCAAAGTAATAAATCAGCACCGTGTCCCTAAGCTCTGCTTCTTCTCTCCTCCTTATACTCTGCTCAAGGGCATTTATCATGTTTCTTCCATTAGTGACTGCCATAAAGATGTGTTGTTCTGACACCTGTATATCAGCCAAAGTTACACTCCGGGAATACCAAAATACCTTATCATGTTGTCATGAATACCAGCCCCCCCCCCTTTTTTTTTCCATTGAAAAGCTCTTCAGCTTTCTGGAGAAAAATGGTTCTACATAAATTTATCTCTCCCTCTGCCACTCCCCTGTGATCATGCTCTCTCTCTCAAAATAAATAAATAAAATCTTTTTAAAAAAAGAACAAAACACCCTTCTTAATGTCAACACTTCTTTATCTCCTTTATTACAGTATTCTAAAAGATCTAGTCTTTAGGAATGATTCTGTTTGAGTTGTTGGAACTGTAGAGACCTATGAACACTTTCTGTAATGCTTGGTAGATCACATTAGACAAAAAAAGATCAAGTAACATAAAAGAGAAAAAAATGTACCATGCCAATACATTAAAAAACAAAAAACAACAACAAAAAACAAAACAGGGGTGTCTGGGTGGCTCAGTTGGTTAAGCATCTGCCTTCAGCTCAGGTCAAGATCCCAGGGTCCTGGGATTGAGCCCCTCATTGGGCAACCTGTTCAGCAGGGAGCCTGCTTCTCCCTCTCCCTCTGCAGTTCCCCCTGCTTGTGCTCTTTCCCTCTCTCTCTGTCAGATAAATAAATAAAATCTTTAAAAACAAACAGAAAACCAAATATTTTTCTTCTCTGTGTATATTTTTAAGATACTTTCAAAACTAAAATGAAGTTATCATTAAGTTAGATTTTTTTTCTTGATTAGGTTACAAGTGAAACAGCATAGAAGGCTGAATTAATTTGTAGCAAATCATTTTACTCTCATAGTCTGATGTAAAATGAAGAGTTTACATTTAAATTATAAAATTAAAAATTTGTCAGGCAACTTAGAGAACTATATGATGTTTATATTGCAAGTTACTTAATGTGATCATTTAGT
Source organism: Neomonachus schauinslandi (assembly GCF_002201575.2). Taxonomy (NCBI): domain Eukaryota; kingdom Metazoa; phylum Chordata; class Mammalia; order Carnivora; family Phocidae; genus Neomonachus; species Neomonachus schauinslandi. The sequence continues at coordinate 49,178,770 of NC_058419.1, read as the reverse complement.
TTTATATGACTATCCATAGTGCTTATTTGATGTGAGGATAAATTTTGATTAAAGTATGATAAAAAAATTTTATGAAAATGAATTACATAGATAAAAAGATATGTTAATCAAAATAATAACATCATTACATTTCACCTAGGAACATCATCTTTACTAGGGAATATATTCTTCTGGAAAATAAACAATAAAACTTTTTATGAGAATTGTGTGCAAAATTACAAAACACAAGATATTTTAAATAATACAGGCAATTTTTTTCTTCAGTGGTTTACACAACCATTTTTGTCTCATTATTTTGTATTAGTGCAAACCCCTGAAGCAAAACTGCATGTATTATTAAAAATGGCCAGCAGAAATCCTTGGGAGACCAACATCCTCCTTGCAATTTCTGCATCACTCTTTTTTAACTAACAGTGATGGTAGCATTTATCTTTTCCTAGTCTATAGGAATGCAAGCATCGTTATACATAATGTTTTTATTAAGTACCATAAAAACATATCTTTGTCATATTCAATATATTTTGTGCTATCAATGAGAAAAATATATTTTCTTTTAGATCAAAGAGTATTTATAGTAATCTATAAAAACAAACAGAATCAATTCTGTAATGTGAGAACATATTTTCCATCATATTGCATTATATTCCAACTTGAAGAATTCATCAAAATTATAGCAAAGAAGTTATATTTTAAGTTTGAGTAGATATTTTAGAAACACACACACATGCACACACATGTCTTCTGACTTATTTTTCAAAATGAAGTTGTGTCTTACAATATACACTATGTGGGTTTAGGCAATTGCCCATATCAAACTTGTGAAATGTATTGCTTTTTAATGAAAATATAAGGATGGGAGTACCATAACATTTCCACTGTCTTTTCTATAACCAAATAAAGTGAACTGAGTTTGCTTTCAAAAGTACTTTTAGCTTAGTACTATTGTCAAAAAGAAGGCATATACTCAAACAGAATACAGGTGTTGACATTTTTGGATTCCATTTTCTCTAAATAGGCTTCTTTTTGAATAAGATTGCATTCAAAGGCTGTCCTTCAAAACAGTTCTATTTCTCTTTGAAGTGAGAGTTTTCTGTTTCTACATTTGCATTTTTAAAAGTATTCTAGAAGGAAAAGATGCCTCCCCAAACAGTGACGCAACACTTACTAACTTGAAAATTTAAAAGCAACCATAATACTCTATAATTAATATACTTTCAACTTTCAAATACTGTTCAAAGTAGTATTCTGATAAACAGCTCCTTTGCAAACTCACAACCAAGAATAAGAGTAGAATAATCCTTTGGATCTTGTGAACAGAATTAAAGAAAAGGAAAAACACTTTCATAAAATTATTTTTCTGAAAATAACTGATCAAATAGGCCTGACCTTTTCTTTATAATGACAAAGGGCATAGCATTCCTTGGATCCATTCAATTTTACAGCTCTGGAGCCATGCTTACCTTTAAGTTTCCCTAGCCAAATGTTTTGAAATGGCAATCAAATTTTTTTTACATGAATTTATTCTCTGCTCTGAGATCAACTATAGAAAGCTCATTTCTAAAATGGAAAACTGGGGGCGCCTGGGTGGCTCAGTCGGTTAAGCGGCTGCCTTCCGCTCAGGTCATGATCCCAGCGTCCTGGGATCGAGCCCCGCATCGGGCTCCCTGCTTTGTGGAGAGCCTGCTTCTCCCTCTCCCTCTGTCTGCCGCTCTGCCTACTTACGCTGTCTATCTCTGTTAAATAAAAAATTAAAAAAAAAAAAGTAAAACTGTTTTTGCAATAACAGTATCACAAAGGGAAGACTGACGTATTTGACTACAAAAACATTTATACAATATTTTAAAATAAAAAAAAAAATAGAATACCAAAGAAAACCAGTTTGGGAAAGTGCGTGTTTGCTTGTTTGTTTGTTTGTTTGTTTTTGGTAGACCTCTGTGCATTGAATTATTTTTTTTCTTCAAATTTTAATTTAAATTCTAGTTAGTTAACATATAGAGTAATACTGGCTTCAGGAGTAGAATTTAATGATTCATCACTTACATATAACACCCAGTGCTCATCATAAGTGCCTTCCTTAATACCCATCACCCATTTAGCCCATCCCCCACCCACTTCCCTCCATCAACCCTCTGTTCTCTGTCATTAAGAGTTTCTTATGGTTTGCTTCCCTCTCCTTTTTCCCCTTCCTATATGCTCATCCGTTTTGTTTTGTTGTTTGTTTTTTGGTGAATCTTCTTTTAAAAAGTTTATTTTTACACATATGTATTTCAAGAGAAAAATTAAGGATGTTTTAAGGGCTTTGCAGGGAAACAGAAAAAAGTTAGTAGAGATAACAAGTCTATCAATATTACTACAATCCTTTTCCTTAATTGTGGGGTGACCCAATTGGGTGGAGGCCAGTGGGATGGAGAGTGAAAAAATTCACCCAAGGCAGAACAAAGGAGTTAGAAGTTTATTGAATACACTGCAAGGGAGCAGTGGACAGGGCAGCAAAGGAGAGAGCTATAGTTTTAGGGTAGAGTGAAGAAGTATGGGAATGTACCAAATTTTCTTTTTTGGTAACTGTGCCCAGTTGTAAGTAGCCCATTGGTCAACTAGGGCCTATGGCTATTTTGAGGTGGGTCACTTAATGAGCCTGTTTGCATTCAGCCTGGTGGTCACTGTAGGCCCTTTTACCTTACTCAGTTTTCCATTGCTAAGCCTGTTGCCTATAAGTGACCTCTACATTAATGTTTCCTTAATTTTTGCCTATGAAGGAGTTCAGATTATGTTACCACAAAATTTGCCACTTTGACATATTGGTAATTTTGAGGTAAACAGACTTAGGAAACAGCAGATGCAAGAAGGGCACTCTGACCTTTTTATTCCTGAAAGCAGGAGATGGCATTACTCTATGAAAGATGTACTCCCTGTGCTAGAAGGAAGGTAACATTCTTTCATCAAGGATGAGAAGTTGAGAACAAAAGAATTCTATACAAATAGATGTTGTGAAAATAATTTGTAACTTCCTTTAACCTCCCGATATAGTTTAGTTACTTTTCCACAATTGCCTCTCTTTTGTCAGCCTACTATAAAAGCATATAGATTTCAACATTTCTCTGAGTCTTCATTCTTTATGAGGGCTTCCATGTCACATAAAACAATATAAATTTATATACTTTTCTTTTGTTGATTGGTCTTATATCAGTTTAATTCTCAGATCCAGCTAAAAAAACGGAGTGGAGGGAAAAATTTACCTCCCGTACACCCATACAAGAATATAAACAAAATAAAAACTAATGAATTATTAAATTAAATATGGCCAAAACATGTTAGGGAAAAATATCTGTGAAAAATAAGCTCTTTTTAATTTTTTTTTTTTTTTTTTTTTTAGTTTTCCCATATAGTGGCACTGTTTACATCCCCGGCAATAGTACAAGCCAAGACTCCTGAAAAGTGGCTTTTTTAGAACCTGGAAGGCAAGTATAGGTAACTGCTTATCTGTCCTACAAAAGTATTATTTAGAAAGTTCAGTCTCATCTTGATGGACAGCATTTATTATTTTGCCTTTTACTAACTCTTTGTGCAGCTCTGTGGCCATTTACTTTTTCTTTGTGAGTTTATACCTTTATAAAATCTGGTAACATCTCAGATGTTTTAACAAGTGTAATGCTTGTGAAGTACTTGGAAAGTTGTGAAAGCTACTTTCTATTCAGAACTCATAATAATCGGCATCTTTCTGCTTTAAGAAAGTGAAATAGTTGATTGTAGTAAAAATCTTCTTAGACTGTAATATTATCACCTGAAGTAGAGGTCAGCAAAGTATGGCCTACAGGCCAAAGCTACCCTACCAGCAGTTCTTGTAAATAAAGTTTTATTGGAACACAATCACACTCATTTGTTTACATATTGTCTATTGCTGCTTTCACACCATATCAGAGTTGAGTAGTTGCAACAGGCAGTATGACCTGCAAACTCTTGCAATTATTCATGTGTCAAGATTTGCATTAAGAAATATTCATTTTATAACAGGTGGGCCTCTATGTGTTGTTTATCATAAATAGATTCATATTCACTTCCCTTAATCTAAATCTCCTTAAAAGCTGGGAGTTTATGAAAATCTATTATCTTTATTCCTACCCTTGTGTTATAAAAATCTCAGTTTATGAAGAATCTCACTCATTCATTCACTCCATGCTTATTTAGCAATTACTGTATGTCAGCCACTGTGTTAGATGCTGGTGCGATAGTTGTGAAAATCTCAGACACATCCTTTGCTTTTATACAGCTTACCTGAAAGCTCTGTGATTTCCTTCTCATGGCCAGCTTTCCTGCATTGTCTCCCTCCCCACTCCTTTGTGGATCAGACTAGATTATTCACTAACCTCCAAAGACAACGTCATACTATTGTTTCTATCTGAAATACCTCTCTGTTCCATTCCTAGTTATCAAAACTCTACCAGTGCTTTTATTTTAAGATGAAACTTGAGCTTATTTTACAGTTTTCCTTTCAACCCCCAAATTTCAAGAAGTGATATATAATAGATATAAACAACTAGCAAAGCTATTTTTATGCTAAAAAAACAATAAGCGTGCACTAGAAGATGTGAGAAAAACTTGAAAGAGGGAGAAGTTCAATAAATGATCAACCTGAAGAAAGAAAAATATACCCAAAATATGTATGAGGGACTATTCTACTATATAACATGGAGTAGGCACTGAGAATTATCCATCCTTGTAGAAAGAGAATGCCAGGAGTAAGAGGAAACTCAAGGACAACCAACAACAAGGACAATTGGAGTACCATAGAATGGGAAACTGGTCAGTTTAGTCACTGCAAGTTATATTCCACCTGACATTTGGGGTAAATAGTAGCTGTTTAATTGTCTACATTTAGGCAAGAACTTGGGAGCTGGGGAATTTCCCCAGATGACTGTGATTCCCAGGAAGGGACCAAAATCATCAATGTTGAGATTAGAACCTGAGGTAACCTATGTTGTTGCAGACCCTGACACTCCCCAACTTTCATCCCAAACAGGTTGAAACCCGACTAAACAGTGTGTCTTGGTCCTTTAAGACATGTAAAAATTCAGGGGTGCCTGGGTGGCTCAGTCGGTGAAGTGTCTGACTTTGGCTGTGTCATGACCTCAGGGTCCTGGGATCGAGTCCTGTGTTAAACTTCCCACTCAGCAGGGAATCTGCTTGTCCTTCTACCTCTCCCTCTCCCTCGGCTCCTCTCCCCACTTGCTTTCTCTCTCTCTCAAATAAATAAATAAAATCTTTAAAAAAAGGACATGTAAAAATTCATATAACTTCTTGAGTACAAAACTTTCTGAAAAAAATTACTAGAGATGTATTTTCCAAATGTGGTATTTTTACCATGACACATGAGATGACTTTTTTCTAGTACACTGACATTTTTTTTTATTAATAGCTATATACAACTTACATATTAACTTATGATTTAATGGATATAATTACTTAGGGTGAGTTTAAGTTAATTTATACTAAAAGTGAATTAATTTAAATTATTAATGAAATAAAATTATAGTGGTATTCAGATATAAAAATTATGAAGGTGATAAATGGTTGTATTTTGGGAAATATTGTACTAGAATATATATTACTGCCAGAAGAAAAAATGAATTCAAGATGAAAAAGTCAAATGTAGGAAGCAATGATGAATAAAAAAACTGAAGGCAGCAGAATATGCCACCCCAAAATATGTCACTGTGGCATAAGGATTATTTTGATCTGAAGGGAATTAAGAAGAAGCAGATATAAGAAAAGCTCTCTGTTGTCTCCTTACTTGCCTAAAACCAGGATATAAATTTACAAAGGTATACCTCCTCCCTCTCTACCAGGAAGGATAAAAGTTAATCACCAGAGAAAACTTTAAATGCTTAACAGCCTGGAGAAGGCCCTAGAGGAATCTACAGAGCAAACTTTACTAACTGAAATACAGTCTTTCTTTCTTTCTTGCTTGTTTGCTTGCTTGCTTGCTTGCTTGCTTTCTTCTTTCTCTTTCTTTCTTTTCTTTCTTTCTTTCTTTCTTTCTTTCTTTCTTTCTTTCTTTCTCTTTCTTTCTTCTTTTTCTTTCTTTCTTTCTTTCTTTCTTTCTTTCTTTCTTTCTTTCTTT
>NC_058419.1:49148711-49172642 GCF_002201575.2 Neomonachus schauinslandi | reverse complement strand
TTTCTTTCTTTCTTTCTTTCTTTCTTTCTTTCTTTCTTTCTTTCTTTCTTTCTTTCTTTCTTTCTTTCTTCTTCTTTTTTTTTTTAATTATACTCAGTTAGCCAACATATAGCACATCATTAGTTTTTGATGTAGTGTTCAACAATTCACTAGTTTCTTATAACACCCAGTGCTCATCACAGCACATGCCCTCCTTTATTTCTGCCCTTGGAAGCCTAAAACTGTTTTCCTTTGTTTTGTCATTTCTCCACAAGTTTACTGTACTTTGTTGAAGATGCTACATAAACTGGAATTCTAAGCCTCTTTAGGTATTCATTTCTTCCTGGGTATCTCTCATGTAGACATGAATTATACATGTTAATAAACTTCTGTTTTTCTCTTGTTAATCTGTTTTTTTATTACAGAGGTCTCAATCAAGAACACAGAAGGGTAGAAGAAAAATTATTTTTCTTTCCCTATAGAAATAAATAAAATGGAACCATTTGTTACACTTGTACCAATGGAACCATTTGTTCCATTGTTAAAATGGAACATGGTTGATGGTTAAAAAAATGTTAAATTAAAACCTTGAACTGAAATGTGACATTTTAAAAGGGAAAGGGGAGGGCACCTGGGTGGCTCAGTCAGTTAAGCATCTGCCTTCACCACTGGTCATGATCCCAGGGTCCTGGGATGGAGCCTAGCATCAGGTTCCCTGCTCAGTGGGGAGTCTGCTTCTCCCTCTCCCTGTGCCCCTTCCCTCCCACCCCTGCTCTTGCTCTTGCTCTCTCTCTCAACTAAATAAATAAAATCTTTAAAAAATTTTTAAAAAGGGGGAAGGGGGAGAGGGGAAGCAAAAGGAAAAGAGGGATGTAAATATATGCTACATTTCTTGTTTTGAGTTGAAGGACAGAAAATAAATACCATTGAATATTTTAGAAATTATAGGTTTAATGTTTGCACATAAAATTTAAGGATAACCACTAGTAGAATACACATGCTGAGAGAGACACACTTAAACAAATACAAACATACATATATTTCAAAAAAATTAAAGAAGAAAACATGAATTAAGAAAATTAAATGCATGGATATTAGAAAAGACAGAATTATATATTGGGAATGGAACTAAATATATGAATATTCACATATGTATGGATATAAGGAGGTTAAACTCTCCAAGATTGGCTAAAAAATCCAATTTAAGTGTTATTTACATGAGATACAAGAAGTGTGAGAATAAGAGATAAAAATATATACTAGAAAAATACTAATGAAGAAATTCAAGTGTGACATTATTAATATCAACAAAAACATAATTCAAAGCAAAAAGTATCAAAAGGGCACAGAGAGAATGTTTCATATTGAAAGAATGACCCATCAAAATATGTAACAGTCATGAACTTTTACTGCCTAATTATGTAGGTTCAAAATATATCAACAAAAACTGATAGAATTTTAAGGAGAAATCTGCAATCATAGTGAGAATTTAACATACTTCCCTAAGTGTCTAGATCAAGTACACTAAAAAAGGTAGAAAGAATATAGAGGATTTGAATTTTACAATTAGTAAACTCAATTTAATATACATATATTATAAACACACACATATCTACATACATACATATTTGCACTTGTAAAATAATATGGATTATTTTCAAACACATGTGAAATATTAACAAAAAATTGACCATACATTAAACCTCAAGAGAAATAAATCTCAACAAATTAAAAAATTGAAATCTTATAAGCCACTTTACAATTGCTGACCACCATGTAATAAAATTAGAAAACAGTACTCCAAAATGCAGCAAGACAAAATTCTTATTTTGCAAACTCAAAAGCACACTTTGGGATATATATTGGGTTAAAAAAATAAAAATGAAAATTATAATTTATTTAAAACTGAATGACACCACATACCAAACTGGTAAAATTGACCAAAGGGAGACTTAGGGAGAATATATATAGCTCTTAAATTAATTTATTAAAAAACAAGAAACATATAAAATAAATGAAACAGACTTATTTTTTTTAAAGATTTTATTTATTTATTTGACAGAGAGAATGAGAGGGGGGAGGGTCAGAGGGAGAAGCAGACTCCCTGCCGAGCAGGGAGCCCGATGCGGGACTCGATCCAGGGACTCCAGGATCATGACCTGAGCCGAAGGCAGTTGCTTAACCAACTGAGCCACCCAGGCGCCCCCAGACTTATTTTTTTTTTTAATTTGAATATAGTTGACACAAAATGTTACATAGTGTCAGGTGTATAACATAGTGATTCCACAAGTTTATACATTATGCTATGCTCAGAAGAAATGTAGCTACCATCTGTCATCATACAATGCTATTACAATATCACTGAATTTAATTCCCATCATTTATTCATTCCATAACTGGAAACCTGTATCTCCCACTCCCCTTCACCTATTTTGCCCATTTCCCCAACTCCTTCCTGCCTGACAACCACCAGCTTGTTCTCTGTATTTATAGGTCTGATTCTACTTTTTGTTTGTTTGTTTATTTGTTTTTTTTTTTAAGATTCTGTATATGACACCTGTCAGAATGGCTAAAATAAAAAACTCAATAAATAATAAGTGTTAATGAGGATGTGGAGATAAAGGGACACTTGTATACTGTTAGTGGTAATATGAATGGTAATGGTATAGTCACTATGGAAAACAGTATGGAAGTTCCTCAAAAAATTAAAATATAAATACTGTATGATCCAATAATTCCACTACTGGGTATTTACCCAAAGAAAATGAAAACACTAATTCAAAAAAATGTGTGCATCCTTATGTTTCTTGCAGTTTCTTGCAGCATTATTTATAATAACCAAAATAGGGAAGCAACCTAAGTGTCTATTGATAGATGATCAATGGATGAGGAAGTGATATATATATATATTCCATGGTTTATAGATATATAGAACTATAGATATAGAAAAAAGTGATATATATAGAAAAAAGTGATATATATAGAAAAAGTGATATATATAGAAGATATATATGTAGTTATATTCCATGATTTATAGGTATATAGATAGATATAGATATATAGATATATAGATAGATGTAGATATATATCTATAAATCATGAAATATAACTCATCCATAAAAAAGGATGAGATCATGCCATTTGCAATAACATGGGTGGACCTAGAGGGTATTATGCTAAGTGAAGTAAATCAGACTAAAATAAATTTTTGATTCAAGAAGCTGATAGAACCACAGAATAAATCCCATTAAATTATAGAAAGAAATTAATAAAGGTAAATACAAAAATTAATAGTAGAAAATAAAATATGAACTTGATCAATAAAACAAAAACTAATTGCAAGGACCAAAAAGTTACACAAACTATTCTTGCATATAAGTAAGGAAAAAAGGGAAATTTAAATAAACAGTTTAAGGAGTAAAAAGAGAACATAGATAAAGAGGAAATTAAAACTGTTAATTAACTCATACTATGGAAATGTTTTAACACTGATATGGTAAAATTGCCAAGACATTTGTTGAATAAAAGAAATTTCAAAGCCTATACAAAATATGCTCCTCTTCAGGTTAAAACTCAAAACAGAGCAACATTATGTATGTAAACGTGTTTTTAAAAAAGTATGGAAGGACACATACTTAATAATAGCAGTTGCTGCTGGCAGACAGAACATGGCATTTGGGATAGTGTTCACATTGTGTTTTAGTCTTACTTGTAATATTTTAATTATTTTACCAAGGGAATATATTTATTTATTACTTATTAGTTAAAATCATCTCACATCTGTCAGAATGGCTAAAATTGAAAACTCAAGAAAAGTGTTGGTGAGAAAGTGGAGAAAAAGGAACACTTACACTGTTGGTGGGAATGCAAACTGGTGCAGCCACTGTGGAAAACAGTGTGGATGTTCCTCAAAAAGTTAAAAATAGAACTACCCTGTGATCCAGTAATCACACTACTGGGTATTTATCCAAAGAATACAAAAACAATAATTCAAAGGAATATATGCACCCCTATGCTTATTGCAGCATTATTTACAATAGTCAAACAGATTCTTAACTATAGAGAACAAACAGATGATTACCAGAGGGGAAGTGGGTGGGGGGATGGGTGAAATAGGTAATGGGGATTAAGAATATCTTGAGGAGCACTGAGTAATATATAGAACTGTTGAATCACTATACTTTACACCTAAAATTAATATAACAATTTATGTTAACTACACAGGGATTAAAATTTTAAAAATGGAAAAAAATAGCCTAAAATGTAACAATCACAACAAAACAATGTCAACAATGTTATTATGATTGGATTACAGAGATAATGGAGTGAATTCAAGGAAACAATGAGGGGGCAATGCAGGGAGGAATCAGATAAAGTGTCCTGTAAAAATATTGATTCTTGCCATGAAGGTGAAAAGGGAGAAATTGAAAAGTATTAAGAAAAGATTTGTGTTTGAGAAAGTTAATCAGTTGCTAGAGAATATGTATACATGAATGCATTTGTAATAAGAAGTTATTTGTGAGCATACTTTATTTCCCTGTCTAAATTGTATATTTTTGAGGGCATGTGTTTCGTTAATTTTTGAATCCCATCATAGCACCTAGCCAAATGCTTGTTTGTAAGTAAGCATTTAAGAAAGTGTGTTAAATTGAATTTGAATTGTGATGCTCTAATTCCGTACAAGTGAGAGTATTCACAAAGTGTATTATTCTCCTTAATTCCTACCATATTATCAGAGTGATTAGAAGAATTCTGTGATTCTTAAAGAAAAATATTTAAGTGCAAAAATTATTAGTTATTAATTATAACTCCTGCTGAATATTGTGGTAAGTTTTCCTGACATTCAGTATTGTAATTTAGCAATGCAATGCTTATTAATAGAAAATGAAGATATGGTTAAAGTCCTATGCCTCACTATGAAATCTAAATACAGTATTTCAAACTATATGAGAAAAAAAAACTTCAAAATGTTTCAATATGCTTAAAATGCTAATTGTTTTTCATTATTGTTTGATTCAAACATGGAGTAATCCATGTTTGAATCCAACTATTTGAAGTAATGGGTGCAGTTTGAGCTTATGTGTAAACTGTATTTCCCCATAGTTAATTTAGAGTTCAAGCAGATCTAAGAGACCAATGAGTCCTTGATGCATAACTGCAGTGAATTTTGTCTTTTAAAACATTCTGGATTTTAGAAATTGCTTATCAGAATAAACTGCTATGATGAACAAAGTTCACCCACTGGTGAATTGTTAATATTCCTCAGGAATAATTTGACAAGGAGCTTCTTACTGTTAGGCTGTCTGTCATCTACAAAGCTTTCATATAAAGCATTTTTGGACTTATATTACAGTAACAATAATAAAAAAGAAGAATCATTTTACTTAATTTCATGTAATCTTGATATTTTTGTGTTAAATTCCCTTCCATTTAGTCATAGTCCTATTCTTTGCTCAAGACTTAAAATAACACTGGGCACCTGGGTGGCTCAGTCTGTTAAGCATCTGCCTTTGGCTCAGGTCATGATCCCAGGGTGCTGGGATAGGGCTCCCTGATAAGCGGGGAGCCTGCTTCTCCTTCTCCCTCTGCCACTTGCCCTGCTTGTGCTCTCTCTCTCTGTCTGTCAAATAAAAAAACAAGCAAACAAACAAATAAATAAAAACACAAGTTAGCCAGAGCTGCAGAGGATCCCAAGCTCTGAGTTTCTGGCATCTTCCTTTGATCTCTAAGCATGTTCTAGAAAGTTCCAGTATCCACTTCATACTACTAAAAGATAGGAAATCCTTGTCAAACTCTTCTACTAACTTTTTTTCCCTGGCTTTATTGAGATATAATTGACATATAACATTGTATAAGTTTAAAGTGTACAGCATGATGATTTGATACACATATATATTCTGTACTTATTTATTTATTTATTTTAAAGATTTTATTTATTTATTTGAGAGAGAGAGAATGAGAGAGAGCACATGAGAGGGGGGAGAGTCAAAGGGAGAAGCAGACTCCCTGCCGAGCAGGGAGCCTGATGTGGGACTCAATCCAGGGACTCCAGGATCATGACCTGAGCCGAAGGCAGTCGCTTAACCAACTGAGCCACCCAGGCGCCCTACACATATATATTCTGGAATGATTACTACAATAAGGTTAGTTAACACCTTATCATCTCACATGATTTTTTTTTTTTTTTTTTGTAGTGAGACCATTGAAGATTTACTGTCTTAGAAACATTCAAGTATATAATGCAGTATTGTTTTTTTTTTTTAAGATTTTATTTATTTGAGAAAGAGAGAGAGAGGGAGAGGGAGAGAGAGCATGAGCAGGGAGGAGATGGAGAAGCAGGCTCCCTGCTGAGCTGGGAACCCAACATTGGGCTTGATCCCAGGACCCTGGGACCATGACCTGAGCCGAAGGCAGATGCTTAACCAACTGGGCCACCCAGGTGCCCCTATAATGCAGTATTGTTAACTATAATAATCATGCTGTGCTTTAGATCCTAGGATGTATTCATCTTATAACTAAAAGTTTGTACCCTTTGACCAATGTATTTCCATCCTCTTCCCCAGCTCTTGGCAACCACCATTCAACTCTGTTTCTATGATCTTGTCTTTTTTATGTTCCACATATAAGTGAGATCATGCAATATTTGTCTTCTGCTGTCTGACTTAATCCCCTTCTATCTTTTGAGACATTTTGTTAACACTTATGACCAAAGAATCACCTTGTACTAGTAAAGTTCTCAAAGTATTTTATAAAAGTCACAGTGCTATTTTCCACATACTAATGGAAATGTCTCCACACAACACAAACTTTTTTAACTACTTAACTATTAAACAGAATTCCCCTTTCCATATTGACATAATTTGTAGGCAGAAGAAAACAAACAAAAAAAATAGGGAAATCTAGCCTCCCCTCAAAAATTAAGAATAAATGCAATAAACCTTTCCCCTAAACCTCTCTTATAACCTGTGTTTGAACACTGGTTTGTGAACAGTGCAGAAAGTGAATTGTTAGCTGATGTTCAACTTGTAGCTTTATTCTCTAACAAACTCAGAAAAGCATTCCTGGAAGGAATGAAAGAAGGAGTAGTTACCTTGCTCTATAGAGAAATTTTTCTTTAGACTTATAGCAAACCACATGACAGAAAATGAGCTGATTACTCAAAAGTTTATGATAGTGAGGATATCTAAAAGTAAATGAACTATGTGCAAGACTTTGTTCACTTTGGGTTGTGTCTTCCTCACTAGAATTACTATCCAAACAGAAGCCAAAGATATAAAAAAAATTCCTTCTTCAATGTGCATCCTGAAGTTTATATACATTCCCCAATGTATATTGCAATTATATTTGAGGTAATATAACTCTACAAATAATCACACCAGTTTTTCCTTTTTCATTAAAACAGTGGAATCTCCACAGGTAAAGGTAGGAGATATATACTATCCCTTGATTATATCCTTTGATATATTTAACTGGGGACTCACTAATATGTAATAATTTATAAACACCAATTATATATATATATATATATATATATATATATCCCATGATTTTTAATTCAGAAGCAAGTTCATCAATAATGCATACATTCTCTTTTCCTTATTGGTAGTTTGACAAATAAAGGTGTGCCTTGGTATAGGCCACAGCTCAATACAGGCCACAGAGGAAGAGATAAGTGGAGAAACAGAACAGCTAGCTCTTTCAATGCCCCAAATAAGTGACAATAAGGTAAGGCAGAGTGGGTTGCCTGCTTCTTACTACTCATAGTAAGTATTTTAAACTGCATTCCTTAACTTACCGTGCTACAGATAATTATAAGGATTTTAAATACAAAATGCTAACTTCCATGGAAGAAGATCCATTATTGTACTGATTCTCCAGAATTTTTATTTATTTTGAACCTATGTAGCACTGAATTCTACTAAAGCACTAAATTCTATTAAATGCCATTTGTTAATACAGATAAAATCATTTTAATGACAACTTTCTTTTTATAATGTTAACTTAGGTAAGTTTGAACATGCAATTTGTCTATGCTCCAAAAAAAAAAAAAAACCACACAACAACAACATTGAAATTGTAATGAAAATGGTAGACTTTTTAAAGGAGAGGATTGGAGAAGGAAGAGGGAAACAAGGCCTATGGAAGACCCCCTTCCCCACTTTGTCTTGGCATGATCAGGCAAAGAAGGAGACAGAAGACAACTCTCTCTTCTCTGGGAATTGAACTTTGGGTAGCTGAGAGAAGTGGCACTTGCCTGAGGAGATTGGGAAATGGCATATCTACAAAAATGTGAGGGTTACTGGAGTTGGGTTTCCCTAGACATCACTGCCTCCCACATGCCCTGCCATTCTTCCCATAACCATCCCTAGCATCAGTCTTAGGCATTTTTCTCCCCCCAAATAGTTGTTTTTTTTTGTCTTCCTCTTGAAAGATATGCTGCTATATATGGGAAGAGATGAGAAGAAAATTTTAATTATTAAATGTTAAATGTAACTTGTGAATGGCCAATGCAACTTAAGAACAAACTATGATCACAGTGGTTGTTATAGAGTTAGTTGTCATGGTAGCCCTAATTTGAAAGGATAATATTTAACTGGGGACTCACTGATATGTAATAATTTATAAACACCAATTAGAAAGGGCTTATGTCTAAACAGCATGCTTTCTGGAAGGACATTTATTCTAGAGAAAATTTTAAGGTAACTTCTCTATTATTAACTTCATAGGCAGGCCACAGTTAAGAAAACAACATTTAGGAGTGCCATTTTCTTCAAAGCCAGTGGAAGGATCAGTCTTTCTTTCTTTCTTTTTTTTTTTTTTTTTATTTGACAGAGAGAGACAGAGCGAGAGAGGGAACACCGTCAGGGGGAGTGGGAGAGGGAGAAGCAGGCTTCCCGTGGAGCAAGGAGCCCGATGCAGGGCTCGATCCCAGGAGTCTGGGATCATGACCTGAGCCGAAGGCAGACGCTTAACGACTGAGCCACCCAGGTGCCCCGGGATCAGTCTTTCTTATGCACATGTTGTATACTGTTGTACTCCAAAGGTAATACACTACATAGTAGGTTATCATGTGGGCTTGTACACATTGAAATACACTTCCTTCCCATGGAATACAAAGTGTTACAACAAGGTGTGTTTGAGGCAAAAAAGGTCTGTTCTTTGGTCAAGAATGTCCTTGGGCGCCTGGGTGGCTCAGTTGGTTGGGCGACTGCCTTCGGCTCGGGTCATGATCCTGGAGTCCCTGGATCGAGTCCCGCATCGGGCTCCCTGCTCAGCAGGGAGTCTGCTTCTCCCTCTGACCCTCCTCCCTCTCATGCTCTCTGTATCTCATTCTCTCTGTCTCAAATAAATAAATAAAATCTTTAAAAAAAAAAAAAAAGAATGTCCTTATGTGGTATTTGTGTACAGTACTGAAGCACTAGGATCTTTTTTTTTTTTTTCAAACTAACAAAAAAATCTGAGGAAGTAAAAAAAAATGCCAACTTTTTTTTCCAAACTTATTTGGGCAGAAGGGTGATCTGAGGTCAGCTAATAGTAGACATAATAAAATAATCAGGGAACATTGAGTATACTATAAAGAAAGTTGGGTTTAAATGCCAGCTACACCATATACTAACTATATGACCTTGTATATATTATTTAATTATTCTCTCAGTTTCCTTGTGTAAAAAGTGAAGAAAGTGATTGTATGTATTTCACAGAGTTCTTGTGTGGTTTAAATAAGTTAGTAGTTACTCAAAATAGCCAAGATATGGAAAACTGCATGGAGATTCTTCAAAAAAAAAAAAAAGATCAAACTACCTTATGGCCCAGCAACCCACTTCTGTGTACTTATCCAAAATAATTAAAATCAGGATTTCAGGCCACCTGGGTGGCTTAGTTTATTAAGTGTCTGTCTTTGGCTCGGGTCATGATCCCAGGGTCCTGGGATCAAGCCCTGTGTTGGGCTCCCTGCTCAGTGGGGACCCTACTTCTCCCTCTCCCTCTTCCCTTCCCCCTTCCATTCATGTGCGCTCTCTCTCTCTCTGTCTGTCTCTCAAATAAATAAGACCTTTAAAAAAATTCAGGATTTCAAAGAGATAATTGCACTTCCATGTTCACTGCAGCATTAGTCACAATACTTGAGAGCTAGAAACAACTTAAACTTCCATTATTAGATGAATGGATAAAGAAAATGTGATATGTATATATGGAATATTATTCAGTCACAAAAAGAAAGAGATCCTGTCATTTGTGACAACATATATGAAACTGGAGGACATTATGCTAAATGAAATAAGACAGATAGGGACAAACATGTACTGTATGATCTCACTTATTTGTGGAGTGTTAAAAAAATTTTTGAACTCATACAACCAGAGTAGAATGGTGGTTGCTGCATGTTTGGGGGAAATAGATATTGGTCAAAGAGTACAAACTTTCAGGGGCGCCTGGGTGGCTCAGTCGTTAAGTGTCTGCCTCCAGCTCAGGTCCTGACCCAGGGTCCTGGGATCGAGCCCCACATCGGGCTCCCTGCTCAAGCGGGAGGCCTGCTTCTCCCTCTCCCACCCCCCAGCTTGCATTCCATCTCCCTCTGTCAAATAAAAAAAAAAAAAAATCTTAAAAAAAAAAGAGTACAAACTTTCATTTATAAAATGAGTCTTTTTTAAAAATCCATTTAGCTCTGGTTTAGTAATGATGAACTTTTTTACCTTTTGCTTATCTAGAAAACTCTATGTCTCCTTCAATTCTGAAAGGTAGCCTTGCTAGGTAGAGTATTCTTGGTTGGAAGTTTTTTTTTCCTTTTAGCACTTTGAATATGTCATGTCACTCCCTTCTGGCCTGCAAAGTTTCTGCTGAGAAATCTACTGATACCCTTATGGGGTTTCCCTGTACATAACAGTCTGTTGTGCTTTTGCTGCTTGTAAGATTCTCTCTTTTCTTTAAACTTTGACACTTTAATTATGTGTGTTGGTGTGGCTCTCTTTGGGTTGATCTTTTCTTTTTTTTTTTTTTTTTTAACTTTCTGGACTCCCTGGACCTGGATGTCTGTTTCTTTCCCTAGACTAGGGACAATTTCAGCCATTATTTCTTCAAATAATTTTTCTGTTCTTGTCTCTCTTCTGGTTGCCTATAAAACACATTTTATTCTGCTTGATATTGTCCTATAGCCCCCTTAAGTTAAGTTCATTTTTTAAACTTTATTTAAATTCAAGTTACTTAACATATAGTGTAGTATTGGTTTCAGGAATAAAATTTAGTGCTTCATCACTTATGAATAATATCCAGTGCTCATCACAAGTGCCCTCCTTAATGCCCATCACCCATTTAACCCATCACCCCACCCACCTCCCCTCCAGCAACCTTCAGTTTGTTCTCTATAGTTAAGAGTCTTTTATAGTTTGCTTCCCTGTCTGTTTTTATCTTACTTTGTTTTTCCTTCCCTTCCTCTATTTTCATGTTTCTTAAATTCCACATATGACTAAAATCATATGGTATTTATCTTTCTCTGACTGACTTATTTCATTTAGCATAATACACTCTAGTTCCATACATGTCATTGCAAATGGCAAGATTTCAATTTTTTTTAAAGATTTTATTTATTTATTTGATAGAGAGAGAGACAATGAGAGAGGGAACACAAGAAGGTGGAGTGGGAGAGGGAGAAGCAGGCTTCCTGCTGAGCAGGGAGCCTAATGTGGGGCTCAATCCCAGGACTCTGAGATCATGACCTGAGCTGAAGGCAGATGCTTAATGACTGAGCCACCCAGGCACCCTGGCAAGGTTTCAATCTTTTTGATTGCTGAGTAATACTCCAGTGTGTGTGTGTGTGTGTGTACCACTTCTTCTTTATCCATTCATCAGTCCATGGACATTTGAGGTCTTTCCATAATTTGGCTATTATTGATAGTGCTGCTATAAACATAGGGGTGAATATGCCCCTTCTAATCAGCATTTTTGTATCCTTTGGATGAAAACCTAGTAGCGCAATTGCTGGGTCTTAGGGTATTTTTACAATTTTTAACTTGTTGAGGAATCTCCATAATGTTTTCCACAGTGGCTGCACCAGTTGGCATTCCAACCAACACTGCAAGAGGATTCCCCTTTCTCTGCATCATTGCAACATCTGTTGTTTCCTGTGTTGTTAATTTTAGCCATTCTGACAGGTGTGAGGTGGTATCTCACTGTGGTTTTGATTTATATTTACCTGATGATGACTGATATTTAGCATCTTTTCATGTGTCTGTTGGCCATTTTTATGTATTCTTTGGAGGAATGTCTGTTCCTGTCTTCTGCCCATTTCTTAACTGGATTATTTATTTTTGGGGTGTTGATTTTGATGAATTCTTTACATAATCTGGATCTTAGCCCTTTAGCTGATGTCATTTGCAAATACCTTCTCCCATTCCTTAGGCTGACTTTTAGTTTTATTGATTGTTTCCTTCACTGTGCAGAAGGTTTTTATTTTGATGAAGTCCTAATAGTTCATTTTTGCTTTTGTTTCCTTTGCCTCCAGAGATGTGTCTAATACAAAGTTGCTGTGGCCAAGGTCAAAGAGGCTGGTACCTGTGTTATCCTCTAGTATTTTGATGGTTGCCTATCTCACATTTTTTCATCCATTTTGAATTTATTTTTGTGTATACTGTAAGAAAGTGGTCCAGTTTCATTCTTGTCCATGTTTCTGTCCAGTTTTCCCAACACCATTTGTTGAAGAGACTGTCTTTTTTCCATTGGATATTCTTTCCTGCTTTGTGGAAGATTAGTTGACCATGTAGTTTTGGGTCCATTTCTGGGTTCTCTATTCTGCTCCATTGATCTATGTATCTGTTTTTGTGCCAGTATCATGCTGTCTTGATGATTACAAGTTTGTAATACAGCTTGAAGAATGGGATTGTGATGTCACCTGCTTTGGTTTTCTTTTTCAACATTATTTTGGCTGTTCAGGGTCTTTTGTGGTTCCATACAAATTTTAGGATTATTTGTTCTGGTTCTGTGAAAAATGCTGGGTTATTTTGACTGGGATTGCATTCAATGTGTAGATTGCTTTGGGTAGTATAGAAATTTTAACAATATTTTTCTTCTAATCTATGAGTGTGGAATGTTTTTCCATTTTGTTGTGTCATCATCAATTTCTTTCATCAGAGATTTGTGGTTTTCAAGGTATAGATCTTTTACCTCTTTGGTAAGTTTATTCCTAGGTATCTTATGGTTTTAGGTGCAATTGAAATTGGGATCGATTCCTTGATTTCTCTTTCTGCAGCTTCAGTATCAATGTATAGAAATGCAACAGATTGCTGTATGTTGATTTTATGTCCTGCAACTTTGCTGAATTCATTTATCAGTTCTAGAAATTTTTGGTGTAGTCTTTCAGGTTTTCCACATAGAGTATCATGTCATCTCTGTAGAGTGAAAGTTTGACTTCTTTGCTGATTTGGATGTCTTTTATTTGTTTTTAGTTGTCTGATTGCTAAGGCTAAGATTTCTAGTACTATGTTGAACAACAGTGGTGATAGTGGACATCCCTGTCATGTTCCTGACCTTAGGGAAAAAGCTCCCAGTTTCCCCCATTGAGGATGATATTAGCTGTGGTCTTCATATATGGCCTTTATGGTGTTGAGGTATGTTCCCTCTATCCCTACATTCTTGAGGGTTTTTATCAAGAATAGATGCTGTATTTTTATCTAATGCTTTTTCTGCATCTATTGACAAGATCATATGGTTTTTATCCTTTCTTTTATTAATGAGGTGTATCACATTGATTGATTTGCAGGTATTGAACTACCTCTTCAGCCCAGGAATAAATCCCACTTGATTGTGGTCAATAATTCTTTTAATGTACTGTTGGATTTGATACCCTAGTATTTTGTTGAGAAATTTTGCATCCATGTTCATCAGGGATATTGGTCTGTAATTCCCCCTTTTAGTTGGGTCTTTGTCTGGTTTTGAAATTAAGATAATGATGGCTTCGTAGAATGAGTTTGGAACTTTTCCTTACATTACTATTTTTTGGAACTCTTTGAAAAGAATAGGTTTTAATTCTTTTTTAAATGTTTGGTAGAATTTTCCTGGGAAACCATCTGGCCCTGGACTCTTGTTTGTTGGAGATTTTTGATGACTCATTCAATTTCTTTGCTGGTTATGGGTCTGTTCAAATTTTCTATTTCTTTCTGTTTCAGTTTTGGTTTCTAGGAATTTATCCATTTCTTCTAGATTGCCCAATTTGGTAGCCTATAATTGGTCATGATATTATCTTATGCTTGTTTGTATATCTGTGGTGTTGGTTGTGATCTCCCCACTTCCATTCATGATTTTATTAATTTGAGTCATTTCTCTTTTCTTTTTGATAAGTCTGGCTAGGAGTTTATCAATTTTGTTAATTCTTTCAAATAAACAGCTCCTAGTTTCACTGATTTGTTTTACTGTGGTTTTTTTTTTTATTTCAGATATCATTGATTTCTGTTTTAATCTTAATTATTTTCCTTCTTACATTGGTTTTAGGTTTTATTTGCTGTTCTTTTTCTAGCAGCTCTAGGTGTAAGGTTAGGTTGTGTATTTGAGACTTTTCTTGTTTCTTGAGGAAGGCCTGTATTGTTTTATACTTCCCTCTTATGACTGCCTTTGCTGCATCCCAAAGGTTTTAGACTCTTGTGTTTTCATTTTCATTTGTTTCCATGTAGCTTTTTATTTTTCTTTAATTTCCTGGTTTACCCATTCATTGTTTAGTAGGATATTCTTTAACCTCCATGTTTTTGTGGTATTTCCAAATTTTTTCTTGTTGGTTGACTTCAAGTTTCATCAAATTGTGGTCTAAAAATATACATGGTATGATCTCAATGTTTTTGCACTGGTTGAGGCCTGATTTGTGATCCAGTATGTGGTCTTTTCTGGAGAATGTTTCATGTACACTAGAAAAAGAATGTGTATTCTGCTGCTTCAGGAAAAAATGCCCTGAATATGTCTGCTAATTCCATCTGTTCCAGTGTGTCATTTGAAGCCATTGTTTCCTTGTTGATCTTCTGCTTAGATGATCTGTCCATTACTGTGAGTGGGATATTATTAAAGTCCCTAATATTATTGTATTATTAATCAATGAGTTTCTTTAAGTTTGTTATTAATTGATTTGTGTATTTGGCTGCTCCTAAGTTGGGGGCGTAAATATTTACAATTGTTAGATTTTCTTGTTGGATAGAGACCTTTATTTGATGTAGTGCCCTTCTTCATCTCTTGTTACAGTCTTTCTTTTAAAATCTAGTTTATTTGGTATAACTATGGGTACTTCAGCATTCTTTTGATGTCCATTAGCATGATAAATTGTTCTTCACCCTCTCACTTTCGATCTGGAGGTGCCTCTCACTTTCAATCTGGAGGTGTCTTTGGGTCTAAAATGAGTCTTTTTGGGGGCACCTGGGTGGCTCAGATGGTTAAGCGTCTGCCTTCGGCTCAGGTCATGATCCCAGGGTCCTGGGATCGAGCCCCACATTGGGCTCCCTGCTCAGCGGAAAGCCTGCTTCTCACCCTCCCTCTGCTTCTCCCCCTGCTCATGTTCTCTCTCTCTCTCTCTGTATCTCTGTGTCTCGAATAAATAAATTTTAAAAAATAAATAAAATGAGTCTTTTTTTAAGCAGCATACCAATGGGTCTTGTTTTTCATCTGCTCTGATATCCTATGTCTTTTGATTGGAGCATTTAATCCATTTACATTCAGAGTAATTATTGAAAGATATTAATTTATTGCCATTGTATTACCTGTAAAGTTGCTGTTCCTGTAGACTATCTCTGCTTTTTTCTAGTTTTTGTTGCTTTTGGTCTCTCTTTCCCACCTAAATGGTATCCTTTAACAATTCTTGCAGAGATGTTTTATTGTTTGCAAACTTCTTTAGTTTTTGCTTGACTTGGAAACTCCATTTCTCCTATTCTGAATGATAGCTTTGCTGAATAAAGTATTCTTGGCTGCATATTTTTCCCAAAGAGAAAAAAAAAGAAAAAGAAGACTGGTCCTCTTTCTAACAGAACTGAAGCTGACACTTTGGAGTGCTGTATAGTCAGTAGACTTCAAGCATGCCTGGTTACTGTGCTGGTCTTATGAGGGAGAGGCCCACTGTGTTGACTCACAGTCAGACCTGCCCTCTTAACCCTGCACTTGCAGATTACAGGGTGGCAGGGTTTCATGTAGGTAGCTTCTGCCTCCCCTGGGGGCCCTGTGTTTCTCATTGAAATCTGACCATATTGGTGGTTAGAGGGAAAATGGCACCACCCCAATTTCTTGTCCCTGCACAGGGGATCTCATGCCCTCCACTGTTTAAGAAGCCCTCACAGGAAAGCAAACAATCTCTCCTCTTGTGTCCCAGGCTTCTGTCAGATCCTTGCCCTCACCCCATCTCTTCCCTGGGGCGCTTGGTGTGCTGGGCACCACAGGTCTATTGCATTTTGCCTATGGCATGCAGTTGGGATTCAAACCTCCAAATCTCAAAGGACCTGGCAGGGTGGGGACCCTCTCCTCTTCCCCGGAGGAGGGCTTCACAGTGCTGCACCCAGCACCATCTTGTCCCAAAATAATAGTCATAAGCCTACATGGGTGCCCAAAATCTATCATGAAACACAGCTAAAAGCAACAACAAGGTTATCTGCCTTCTGTGTGCACCTCTGTCCCCTGCTGATGAACAGCCACTCACTGGCACCTGCAGGGTCTTTTGTCCTTGGAGAGACAATATACCCTCTTTCAAATGTACTCCAGCAAGGGAAATGTTCTCTCCCAGTGTGGTCCTTCTCCCCAAGAGCACACACCATGGCTCAACTCCAGCAAAAGTTATGCACTTCCAAAACCTCAGAATTTGAGCTCCACACTCTGCTTGGAAAATTTGTGATACTTAGTTCCTCTTGACTCCTCAGTCAGTGGTTATGGTGAGGTGTTTTTCTTGCATGAACCCAATGCTCTACTCTCCTTTCCTCTCTCTTTTCTCTCTCCACAGATAGAGCTCCTTCTCCACTGGGCACTGTGGCTTTTCTCTCCCTCAATTCACATGTATGTGCTTTGTCCTTGCCATGTTCTCTCCCTCTGACCATGAAGATTGTTCTCCTAATCCTCAGATCAATTTCCTAGGTGTCCCAAATGATTTCATATTAATCTAGGGGGACCCTGGAATCCCAGGGTCCCCCTGGTACTCCACCATCTTAACTCCTCCCAAGTTAGCTTCATTTTTTAAAGTTTTTTTTTTTCAGCTCTGCCTGGATGTTTCATTTCTTTGTCATCCAGCTTCCTGATCCATTCTTTCATTTCATCCAGTCTGCCTTTGAACCCTTCTAGTATATATTTCAGTTTAGTTATTGCATTCTTCAGTTCTGTGACTTCTATTTGGTACTTTCTTACATTTTCTATCTCTTTGTTGAAGTTCTCACTGTATTTGTCTATTCTTCTCCTGAGTTTGGCGAGCATCTTTATGACTATTACTTTGAATTCTTAGCTTTTTTTTATTTTTCCCCTGGGGTTTTGTCTTATTCTTTCAATTTGGAACATTTCTGTTTCCTTTTTTTGCGTGACTCTCTGTGTTTGATTCTATTTATTGAGTGAAACACCTACTGCTCTCAGTCTTGAAGGACTGGCCTTGTGTAGGTGATGAAACTTCTCATTCAACCTTGTTCTAACTCTTGGTTGTCTCCCGAACCTTTGCAATTGCCTAAACTCCCTGATTTATTCTTGTTAAGTTCCTATTGTTAAGGGTGTGCCAAGACCACTCAGTAACCCAAGGGGAGAAATCTCATTTAGCACCTAGTTTCAGGCTGATTTGAAGCCACACCCTTAGGCAACACCTTTTAAAGTATGAAAATATACACAGTCCTGTAGGCCACAATTAAAATTCCTGCTGGGCTCCAAACCAGGAGACCTGGAGGTGTCTCCTTTGTGATAGTTTCAAAAATTGGGTCTTCAGAGGAGTGTATAAGCTCCTTTCTGGGAGGTCTTGTCAAGCTGTGGTGAGGCCAAAGGGATGCAAGGATGGTGTCTCTCTGCTTATGTACCCTGAAAATACCTTCTTCACTTCTAGATGTGTGGGAAACCTATAGTCTGTCCCTCAGGCTGAAGCTCAAGCCAAGTACAGGCATTTTTCACAGGAAAGCGTTGCTCAATTTGCTGTATGCGCAGTGCCCTGGGGGAGTGGTCTGTCAGGAAATGTCTTTCTGTTTGTTACATTCCTGTGGAGGTCAGGAATGCCAGCCTCTTTGGCCACCAGGGCCAGATGATCAAGGAGCATACCCCTGTGTGGATTGTGTGTGCTTACTGGTTTTAGCTGGGCAGCTGAAGAGTGTAGGGGATGGGGCATGTTCAGTAGCTTCAGAAAGGCAGTGGGAAAATGTTTCTACTGTGCATGTCCACATGCTTCATGAATTCAGCAGGGAAGTCCCTTGTCTGTGAATACACAGGAGAATGCTGCCACCACTCTTGTTTACCAGCACCATCCAGGGAGTGGGGAAATGGTATAACTGCCCACACATCTGTCTTCAGCAAGTAAGCAGGATAGTGTGGTGAACACTCACATTTGCCTGTCTTAGCACAGTGGCAGGAGGGTGCTGTGTCAAAACCCACCTGTGCTAGCAGTGTAGGTGGGCAGTGCAAAAGTGGTGTCTTCCAGTGCCTCCATCTCTAGGGAGAGTTTCGACTGAACGCTGCCCCTCCAGCAAATGCTTTTAGATTAGCAAATGAATCTTCTTCCTGTATAGTCTAAGTGCTTTTAAAAATTGCAAGATTTTTGTTTGTTTTTTTGTTTTGTTGGGTCTTATGAAGAGTCTTACTGCACACAAGCCCTTTAAAAAGAGGAATCTCAGTTTCCTATACCACTTCAATCCCTTGTACATCAGCTCCATTGGGTTTTTCTAAGCCAGGCATTTTAAGGGCTTGCCCCTCAGGTGCAGATCTCAGGAGTTGGGGTGCCTAATGTAAGACATCAACCCAATAATCCTCCAGGAGAAGTGCCAGGCTGATGATATCCCGCCTATCGTATGGTACTGTGTTAGGGGTGGGTTTTTTTGGCAAGGCTGCCTTTGCCTCTCCTACCTCTGTTACAAATATATGTATCTAAACCACTGTGGAAACAGTATGGAGATTCGTCAAAAAATTAAAAAATAGAATTCTGCTTCTTGAAATCTATCTAAAGGAAACAAAAGCACTTTATTGAAGAGATAACTGCACCCCCATGTCCATAGCAACATTATTTACAATAGCTAAGACACGGAAACAACTTAAGTGTTCATTGAGGGATGAATGGATAAAGAAGTGTGTGTGCATGTGTGCACATGTGTGTATATTATTCAGCCATAAAGAAGAAGAAAATGTTGCCATTTGCAACAACATGGATGTACCTTGAGGAATTATGCTAAGTAAAATATGTCAGACAGAGAAAGACAAGTACCAATACTGTATGATCTCACTTATACGTGGAGTCTAAAAAAAAACCACACAAACACAAACCATAGAAAAATAGATCAGATTTGTGTTTACCAGCAGCAAGAGGGAGAAGTAAGAGAAATTTGAGGAAGGTGATCAAAAGGTATAAACTTCCAGTATAGATACTTAAGTACTATGAATATAATGTACAACATGATGATTATAGTTAACAGTGCTCTATATTTGAAAGTTAAGAGTGTAAATCTTAAGAGTTTTTAACACAAGGAAAACAATCTTTCCTTTTTTTTATCTATATGAGATGGTGGATTTTAACTAAACTTACCGTGGCAAAAGTTTTCACAATATTTGTAGGTCAAATCATTATGCTGTATATCTTAAAATTATACAGTTCCATATGTCAGTTTTATCTCACTAAAACTGGAAAAAAATACATGTGCCAGCATACTAATGGATATATAAGCACAAAAGCAATCAAGCTTATAAGGTATACAAAAATTATTCTCCAAATATTTATTAGATTTCAATGTTTAGGGACATGCATATGTAGGGAATTAGAAGACTATAGATTTTTCCTTAGAATTCTATCTATGTAATTCATTCTCTGAGCTCTTCAGTCCAGAAATTCAAATGTATGTATGTATGGAAAATCCACATGAAAAGTATATAGCAAAAGAGGTCTAGTTTCAGATGATGTTAGGCCATCCCCATTGCTGCTGGCACTTTAAGTTAGTTCTACTTTCTGCTATAATTTTCCTCAGTGCTCTCAAAAAGAAAAAAAAAAACACATCTTGTTTAGACCTGCTCTAAACAAATTTATGAATAGCACACAATTTCCCTTTGGCAAGAACCTCCCTCTATCTAAACAACCCTGAGGCCCAGATCTCTCATTGACCTATCTGTATTCCCAAGGCAGTCTTCCCCTACCCACCATTGCTTCTACTTTGTACTTGTCATATCTATGGTTTTCCTCCTTGAAACTCTGGGTACTGTACCTCATTCTCTCAAAGGGAAATTCTCTGTGCTTTCCAAGAGGACAGCTAGATAATCTAATTAACTTCCATGTGCTAATGTGATTTGGAAGAATTAGGCACATCAGAAGAATTTTAAGGTTTTTTTTTTTTTTTAAGCAAATTCCCCAGCTTGTGCTGCCTAAATGCAAGTGTTAGGAGGCTGAGAATTTCAGAGAAGGAGGGAAGAAAATACAAAATTCAAAAGGGAAGATATTTGTGGGTAGGGGAAAATGACATTGCCCCAAAATCTTACTAAACCTGGCAACTTCCCATTCAACTTACTTAGAGTGTTAGCCTTGGACACAACAGATATGAGTGAAATAAAATTTTTATCCAGTGTTGGAAGAAAAGCCAGCAGAGAAGGAGTAGGATGAGGGATTCAAAAAACTGAGTGAGGGCAATGGTCTAATCACTGAGACTGAGGTCTAACTGACTCTGAAAAGAAGAGAAATGTAGGAGATACTGTTTTTAATTTTTTTTTTATTTTTAAATTCTTTATTGAAATTCATGGTAGTTAACATATACTGTATTATTAGTTTCAGGGATAGAATTTAGTGATTCATCAGTTGCATATAACACCCAGTGCTCATTATATTAAGTGCCATCCTTAATGACCATCACCCAATTACCCCTTCCCCTCACCCACCTTCCATGCAGCAAACCTCACTTTGTTTCCTAGAGTTCAGCATCTCCTATGGTTTGTTCCCTCTCTATTTTCATCTTATTTTATTTTTCATTCCCCTATGTTCATCTGTTTTGTTTCTAAAATTCCACATATGAGTGAAATCATGGTATTTGTCTTTCTCAAACTGATTGATTTTGCTTAGCATAATACCCTCTAGTTTCATCCAAGTTGTTGCAAATGGCGAGATTTCATTCTTTTTGATGGCTGAGTAATATTCCATTCTCTCTATATAACAAATATTCTTTTTTAAAAAAGATTTTATTTATTTGACAGAGAGAGATATAACGAGAGCAGGAACACAAGCGGGGAAGTGGGAGAGGGAGAAGCAGTCTTCCTGCCAAGCAGGGAGACCAATGTAGGGCTCAATCCCAGGACCCTGAGATCATGACCTGAGCCGAAGGCAGACACTTAACAGCTGAGCCACCCATGTGCCCTAAATATTCTTTATCCATTCATCTGTGGGCTCTTTCCATATTTTGGCTGTTGATGATAGTGCTGCTATAAACACTGGGGTTCATGTACCCTTTCGAATCACTATGTTTGTATCCTTTGGATAAATGCCTAGTACTACAATTGCTGGGTCATAAGGTAGCTCCATTTTTAACTTTTTGAGGAACCTCCATACTGTTTCCCAGAGTGGCTGCACCAGCTTACATTCCTATCAACAGTGTAAGAGGGTTCCCCTTTCTCTGCAACCTCGCCAACATCTGTTGTTTCCTGATTTGTTCATTTTAGCCATGCTGACTCATGTGAGATGGAATTTCATTGTAGTTTTGATTTGTATTTCCCTGATTCCGAGTGATGTTGAGCACTTTTTCATGTGTCTGTTGGCCATTTGGATGTCTTCTTTAGAGAAATGTCTGTCCATGTCTTCTGCCCATTTCTGGACTGGATTTTTTTGTTTTTTGGGTGTTGAGTTTGATAAGTTCTTTATAGATTTTGGATACTA
Source organism: Neomonachus schauinslandi (assembly GCF_002201575.2). Taxonomy (NCBI): domain Eukaryota; kingdom Metazoa; phylum Chordata; class Mammalia; order Carnivora; family Phocidae; genus Neomonachus; species Neomonachus schauinslandi. The sequence continues at coordinate 49,150,642 of NC_058419.1, read as the reverse complement.
GCCCTTTATCTGATAAGACATTTGCAACTATCATCTTCCATTCCATAAGGTGGCTTTTAGTTTTGTTGACTGTTTCCTTTGCTGTGCAAAAGGTTTTAATCTTGATGAAGTCCCAGTAGTTCATTTTTGCTTTTGTTTCTCTTGCCCTTGGAGATGTGTATAGAAAGAAGTCGCTATGGCCAAGGTCAAAGAAGTTGCTGCATGTGTTCTCCTCTAGGATTTTGATGGTTTCCTGTCTCATACTTAGGTCTTTCATCCATTTTGAGTTTATCTTTGTGTATGTTGTAAGAAAGTGGTCCAGTTTCATTCTGCATTAGGCTGTCCAATTTTCCCAACACCATTTGTTAAAGAGACTGTCTTTTTTCCATTGGATATTATTTCCTGCTTTGTCGAAGATTAGTTGATCATAGAGCTGAGGGTCCATTTCTAGGTTCTCTATTCTGTTCCATTGATCTATGTGTTTGTTTTTGTGCCTTTACCACACTGTCTTGATGATTGCAACTTTGTAATACAGCTTGAAGTCCAAAATTATGATGCCCCCAGCTTTGGTTTTCTTTTTCAACGTTTCTTTAGTTATTTGGGGTCTTTTCTGGTTCCATACAAATTTTAGAATTGTTGTTCCAGCTCTGTGAAAAATGCTGATGGTATTTTGATAGAGATTGCATTGAAGGTGTAGATTGCTTTGGGTAACATAGATATTTTAACAATATTTATTCTTCCAATCCAAGGAATGTTTTGCCATTTCTTTGTGTCTTCCTCAATTTCTTTCATAAGTGTTCTATAGTTTTCAGAGTACAGATCCTTTACCTCTTTGGTTTATTCCTAGATACCTTATGGTTTTAGGTGCAATTGAAAATGGGATTGATTCCTTGATTTCTCTTTCTTCTGCTTCATCGTTAGTGTATAGAAATGCAAGTGACTTCTTTAATGACAAGACCAAATCAAAGTGTACCATCCCTTTCATTAATAGCTTAGGAGAGCAGTTTGATTGCAACAATATAGAATTATAATTGAAACTTTTAATTTTTATTTTTACAGCTTTATTAAAGTATGTAAAATAAACTACAAGTATTAAAATTGTGCAACTTGATGAGTATTTTTAATTTCTTTTTTTATTTGAGTACAGTTGACAAACAATGTTACATTAGTTTCAGGTATACAGTGATTCAACAATTTTATACATTATGCTATGTTCACCACAAATGTAGCTACCATCTGTCCTGATACACTGTTATTATGATATCATTGACTATAATATTCTTTACACTCTTTTATTCCCATGACTTATTCATTCCATAACTGGAAACCTATATCTCCCAGTGTCCTTGACCCATTTTGCCCAATCCCCAACACTCTCCTTTCTGGCAACCATCAGTCTGTTCTCTGTATTTATAGGTCTGCTTCTGCTTTTTGTTTATTTATTCATTTTAAAAGAAAATAGAGTCCATTTATAAGTAAAATCATAGGGTATTTGTCTTTCACAGTCTGACTTACTTCACTTAGCATAATACCCTCAACAATTTGATGAGTTTTGACTTATGTATACACCCATAAACTATCACCAAAATCAAGATGATGGACAAATACATCACATCCAAAATTTCCTCATGCCTCTTTGCAATCTCTCCCTTCTTACTCCCCCAACTACAGGTCACCACTGATCTGTTTTTGGTCATTATACATTATTTTAAATTTTCTGAAATTTCAAATAAATGACTTTATACAGTATATACACTTTTTGTGTGACTTTTGTTTTCAGTGTTATTATTTAAGATTCTTCTATGCTGTTGTTTTAGCTGCTGTGTACTATTCCACTGTATGGATATACCACAAGTGTCTATCCATTCACATATTGATGGCAATTTGGGTGGGTTGATTCTTTCCTTCTTTCTTTCTTTCTTTCTTTCTTTCTTTCTTTCTTTCTTTCTTTC